>NW_019384493.1:240682-316995 GCF_000671375.1 Centruroides sculpturatus
AATAATTTTTATTTAATTTTTAAATTTAATTTAATCGTACATATATTTGAATTTGAAAGATACCTTATATAAATTTAAGCAGTTTTTACCTTCAAGAAAGTTTTTAAATAAAACAGGGCGAAAATTTAGAATTTTACTTTATCCGGATGGTCTGCGATTTTTCCAATTCAGGTTGGATGGATAAAGAAGGAATTTAGTTTTTTAAATCAAAGAGAATTTACTATTTTTTTAATGCATAAAAATGAGGTAAACGAAAATAAATGCTGCAGGTTATTTCAACAAAATATATCCAAATTTAAGCTAAAAAAAATAGTATCTTTAAAGCTTAAAATGGAAGATTTAGCTTTAAAATAACAAAAATAAGTACTCTCATTTACAAAATACTGGTATGGTAGCGTAATTAGATCCGACGTAAAGGGGAGGTCCAAGTTGAAATTTAATACGAATCACCAAACATTTTAATACATTTTCGCTTTTAATATTTACACAATGGATTATAACAAATATATATAAATTACTAAGTTGGTAGTTAAGTCTACAATTAAATTATTTTCCGTTTATTTAGCATTCTTATTAACTTTTTCATTACGAAGGAAACCCCTTTCTTATATATATCTTAAATGGAGTATATCAGGGGTTGATTGTAGCAATAAATGCAGTTGGAAAAAGACTAGCCTCTGGTGAAACTTTTGGCGAATTTCTATAGTGAAGAAGTTATTTGAAAAGTTAAAACATTTATATACATGAAACTATTAAATCGAATATTTATGTCAAAACATATATAAAATTCTTTTTTTGAAACCATGTTTTCGTATTTATTTACTATTGAACACAAGACTGTGTTATTATTAAAACACTTGGCGTTTATCCACTTTATTCAGTTGATACGGGCACTTTTACACGTTTCGGGCGTATAGCCCCTCATCAGTCAACTGATAAGAAGAAACATTTACATTAGATTATTACATTTTGTAAAAATTATATAACGATTCTAAAACATGTAACTTTTAAGACATACCATTAAAAATGCAATGACACTCGTACAGCACAAGTTATTATTCACTGCTGTTAGGATAAGTTGATAACATTGATAACATAAACCTACATACATTAAATTAAAAAATAAAACGCTGTATAATTATACACGCTTATACTGATAACGCACAGAACTATACTAATTTTTGTTTACTATTGTTTCTTACTGTTAAGTAGCTGTGACACATCCTTTATCTTCTTACATGGTCTACAGAATCTGTGTGAAACAAAAAAGGATGTTATAAAAAAGTTATGTGAAGAAAGACTTCCAAGACATTTGAACAAACTTAGAAGTAAGTTCCATAAAATCTTTAAGTTGTTTAGCTCAAGTGACTAGATTCATCTCATAGTTCTGTTCATATAACTACCAAAAACAAACATAATGAAATTTCAGTCATATAAAGTAAAAGTTGTCCATGGGCTTGCTTATTTATTTATATGAAGTTTCAAATACTGTATCTCTTGATCCTATAATAAATAAATGTTACACATTGCTACTTGTGAGCAAACTTTACATTTGTTCAGATGGTATAATAGAGAACTTCTAAAACAAAACTGCTGCTTCATTACACATGTAAACTTTAAATTTGAAAAATCAAAGATGAAATAATCAGTTGTAGCATCATTAAAGTCACATGACTTTTAGTAAGATAGTCAAGAAACTAGAAGATATACTTCTCTACTTATGTAAAACTATAGTGCAATAAAACACATTTCAGTTTCACAAAAATAGTACTTATTATTTTACTTTAATTTTAAATATTTTGTTCTGTTATTTGGCTAATTCGTTCTAATGAAGCTAATCATAGACTAAACTAGACTAAACATACTAAAGTTAGTAAATACTATAGTTTTATAGAAAAATTTTATTAATTTATTAATATAAATTATTCTTTAAGTATGTTTTAAAATATAAAGATGCATTTTCCTGCATAAGTTAAAAAAGAAAAAAGCTAAACTATAGCATTTACAATATTATGTAAATAACAGGTTGTGTTTAATTAAATTAGTTTAAAAGTTGCATATTACAACTTTTAAATTAATCTAACTAAATTTTTTTCTAATTACAGAAAATATTTCTCATAAAAAATTTAAGGTAAAACAGTTTTGTTAAGAATTTTGTTACAATGTAAATTCAAAAAGTATACTTTATTACCATTACTTGATATTTATCATTTAAACTGGAGAACAGTTGCTTAGGAAGTTATTTTATGAGCAAATAAATATTTATATTATACAATTAATAATCACATGCTTTAATAACCTTTTTTATTTTAGAATGGACACTTCACTTAAAAATTATTATATCAATAGAAAACAGATCATTAAAAGACTAGCAATATTTATTTTTACTTGGACACTGTTTATAAGCGAAGCACAACAATGTTTTAAAATATTCCTATATTTTATTATAACTAAAATAAGCAAAGAGACTAAGTAAAAAATCAATATTGCTAATTTCGTTTTAAACTATTATGCAATCAAAAATATTAATGAATAAAAAATTAAATTTTTTGATTTATACCCTGGAGGTAATGGCTGAGGCCTTTCCCATGTTGTACTCCTTGTATTATGATCAACGTAGTATTTTCGGTTATACTGATCAAATCGAACTTCCCATCTAAAACAAATAAAAATATTTTTATTAAATCAAAAGATTTACTTATCAATTATTTGATGAATTAAAACTGATATGAAATTGATTTGAATAAAATGTAATCAAGAAAACTAGCTATCCAATAAACTGAAAATTATAAATATAGCATTAATACATGGCATGTAACTTACATGACTTATCATTTATAACAATTTATTTTAATTTAAAAAGAATGTGAATGAATTAATATTTTATTTCATTAAAAAGCAATCATTTAAATGTTTTCTATTCCTTTTGCTGATGAAATTATAGCTTTAAAAATATTTAAATTAAGTAAATTGAAATGTAGAAATTGAAATAAACTTTATTTAATCAATAATTGAAAATAATATTTTAACAATTTTCTGTTTATTGATTAATATTAATAAACTACAATTTCACAGTATCCAAGTGATGCAAATGCTATATACACACATGAAAACCTAGCTGTCCCACCACTTGCTTTCTTCAAAGCCTTAACCCAATCAGCCATGGAATCAATGAGTTCTAAAGTCTTGGCCTGTGGAATGTTGGCCAATTTTGCTTGCAAAAAATCTAAAAGTTATCCATGGAAAATGGATTTTTGTGAACATTGTCACCCTACATAATCCAGCAGATTCTGCATAGGTTTTATAAGATTCAAATCAGGTAACTGACTAACATTATCAAGCCATGGAAGATGACTTATACTGACAACCAATTCTGGGTTGTTTTGGCAATGTGACAAGGAGTTTGTTTCATCATCCATGAACAGGGTGGATGCTTTCTCCATCAGTCCACCAGAGAATATTCAAATTCAACTTCTCCAACATGGCAATATATTTTTCAGAGTTAATACTACTGACATTCAGTATTTCTGTTTACTTATGGGTTGTCTCTGTATTTAAGTTTCAGAAAAAAGTTTTAAACATGCATAAAAAACACAACAAAAAAAACTGTTGACAAAATATATAAATGTATTTTTTAATCTGATCTGTAATTTGATATATTATTTAATCTGATTAAATTCTATTTAAAAAATTTATAACAGAGCTAATGCATTGACACAAGATTTGTAGAATTCAGAAGACAATAACTTGACAGCACAGCTCTTATTGATAAATCATTATACAGTTATCTCCTACTTTACAAAAGTTTGCTTTACACCACTTTGCTTTTACAAGAGATTTATATTAATACCTGTTTTCACTAACCAAGAGAAATCTGAAGAGGGGGAAAGGTAATGAAAAGATGCACTTCTATTTTAATGCTTCTCACAATCAACATGCCTCAAAGGCTGTAATTCCATCATATCTGACATTGAGGTTCAGTAAATGATGCAATGAGCCAAATGAATATCATCATCATCATGAGTTAACTAAGTTTTGAATTCATTTACTTGAGCCAGGTTTTCCTTAATGTACAATTGCATGTATTTATTTGAGAAAAAGAAAAATCATATGAATATGTAGACTAATTCATCTTGAAAAATCAATGTTTAAAACTCAAAACAGAAGTAAATTTAGCGTGAACAATTATTTTCACTTAGGACTGATTAGTTATATTTAGATTTCTTAAAAGTTTAAAGTCCATGAAATGTTTATAATACTCTTATCATTACATAAATTCAATAATAAAAGTTATCTCGATTCAAGGTACATGTGTCATCCAAAAGCAAAAGGCTCTTTCTCCATAAAATTGAAAATCAAGTTGCATACTTGTCTTTGTAATTGTCTTGACAAGATGTTAATTTTACAAATTGTCATTATATCTAATTAGTGTTCTTTAGTGATACCACCCAATATTCAATAGAAAAGAAATAATCACAAAATCCAATAAAGAATATCACTCCAAAACTAAAGAATAATAATAAATATGATGAAATTATACTTTGATTACTATAAACAATTTGAACTAAAAATAAGATGAATAAACAATCTGCCATTTGTCAGCCAATTGGACTTTTAAAACCAATGATTAACTGAAAATTATATAAGTTTAATTGAAATTAGTAACAACAATGAGATTAAAAACAGAANATGGTGATACGTAAACCGGGATTTATGGGTAGCATCATTTGGTCGGATGAAGCCCAATTCAAACTTAATGGAACTGTCAATAGGCACAATTGTGTTTACTGGTGTGAAGAAAATCCTCACATTACAATTGAAAAAGCTGTAAATTTGCCTGGTGTAAATGTGTGGTGCGGTTTGTCTTCAAGGGGACTCATTGGACCTTTTCGATTTGAAGGCACTGTAACTGGTATTAATTACCTAACAATGCTTGCTGATTCCATATTTCCTGCCATTCGTGCATTATACGATAATGATGATTTTTATTTTCAACAAGATGGTGCTCCGCCGCACTATCACAGGGACGTACGAGCTTACCTGGATCAAAATTTGCCGGGCCAGTGGATAGGACGCAGGGGGCCAATCGAGTTTCCACCACGCTCTCCAGACCTTACACCACTGGATTTCTTCTTGTGGGGCACAGTAAAAGATGAGGTGTACAAACGTAAACCACGTAACCTAGACATTCTTTGGAATGAGATTCAAGCAGTGTGTAGAGAAATCTCATTGGACGTTTTGATACGATGTACAGAATCTGTGGTGACTCGTACTCAGAATTGTATTGATGCTGCAGGTCACCAATTTGAACAGTATTAACATTTGTTATTTATGTTTCATTTACATTGGACTTTCAGCTTTCTATTTTCCTGAAATTTAACTTTGTAGAACGGTAAATAAATTTTCTATGGAAGTTCAAAGTGTGTATACATTTTTTTGAAGCACCCTGTATATAAGGATATTATAGGCTGAGAACGATTTATCCGAAATTCCAAAAAACAAAAACCTTTACAATCCGAAAGTTTATTCTGAGGGCTGACATGACGGACCACAAATTGAAAATTTCACAAAGCATTGGTTATGCATGTTTCAGTCATTTCCCAAACTCTTTTTTTGCAGGGCGACCCGCAAAAAAGTGTCTGGAAGATCATTTTTCTGGATTCCCGGCTGATAAACTTCATGAAAAATACAGTAGAATATATATGTTTACACAAAAGGTATGACTTTTTCGTATTCCTCAAATGTAATTCGATCCAAATTTTTAACATATGTTTACCAGATAGTTGCTGGGTTGGACTGGTCCACCGGGGTACCAAGCTTTCCCTGGTGAGCCGTCGTCTTCAGAGAGCAAACAGCTGCCGTTAAAATTTGTAAGATAATAATATAGAATTGATAAGAATAAGACGCAACACTATATTTTCGGAATTCTGTGTTATTTTTACAGCAAAAATCCCGTATTCGTCTCTTATTACGTTGTTGCATCATTGTGAAATCGCTTGGCTATGACACGCTCAGAACAACTAGCATATTTAAAAAATACTCGTTCTAGGAACGGTTCCAGTGCATTTACGGTTTATATTCGTGATAATAAAAACATACTGGTGGTCGGATGGTCAAGGCAGAGATTTAAATTAAGAAATTAACAAATATTTTCAAAAAACAAAAATGAGCGAGAATGTAAATGTTTACGACAATTTCCAAATTAATATTCATAACGTAATCGTCTATCGATGCCATTTATAATGGTTTTTACTACTTAGAATCGAATACCTTCCTTAAATTTTTATGTAGTATTAAAAAATCTCATTTGATACGTCTGAGAATATGATTTAATAAATAAATAAATTCAGCAACGAGTTGCGTAACATTCCCGACAAGAATTAAAATTATGTATGACGCTATCTGTTATGATATTTTATTAAAAACCTTTTATATATTATTAATTATTATAAAATGGCAAAAAGCTTAATTTTGAGAGTAGAGATGAGTTCTATAAAAATTAATAACAATTGTAAATGCTAATAAGGAGTAAAATTTTTATTAATTAAAAGTCCGACCCCGTTCGAGATATGACAAACGATCCCCTCTATTTCCCACCCGCTCGACCTTTAACCTCCAAAATTTAATAGCAATACACAAATCTTTCTGCAAAATTTCAGAAATTTTCAGGGAAAGGCGCAGGAGATATTAAACTTCAAAATAGGTGAACAAAATTTTGCCATTAACACATACTAACATGTATACATACAGATAAAACCCCAACTTTTTTGCATTTCTCGACGTTTTAACTGTATCATCCACTAGGTATTTTGCAAAAAGATCATTTTCGACATTAAAATATGCTTGAAATAGACTTGGTAATAATTTAATTTGATGTCGTTTGGAAACATTTATACTTATGTCTTCAGAAAAGAAACTAAAGCAATGAACAATAATAGTAATTTATTAAGACATGTGTTAATGTAACATGTTTTCATTAATGTATTAATTTGACATTTATATCTTGCATGTATAATGCAATAAATATAAAACTTTTAAAATTATAACGTTTTTAAATGACTGGAGATATGTCATGTCAATGATGGAAACCAATGTAAAAACTAAAGTTTAACAAAATATTTGACAAAATGGCCAGGACAGCAAGTACACAGAAAATTTACAAAAATTTTCAAATGAGACAATAAATTAAAAGTATCTTCAGCTTTTCGTTTTTTACATTTCAGAAAATAAGAGTTTCACGGCGGAATCGACTTTCTTTATAGGCTTCTCATCCTCCTCAATAAGATTTTAACGTTTTATATATAGAAAAGCCATACAAAACAAAGCATTAAAACTGATACAGGACATAAGCATTAGATGAAATGCTACTTTTCATGCTCTGGAAAGAATTTTACAGCTAACTAGTAAGTGAAGAAGTTAGCATAGCGTTGTTAAGATGCCCAAAATCTCCATCTATGCTAAATATTAGAGAACTGGAATGCTTGAGAAAGATAACCAATTTATTGTATCTTTTGAAAAAGTGACAAGAGAAGTGTGTGGTAAAAATTACTTTACCATCAGTAAAGTCATACCGATGGTGAAATGCATAGTCAACTGTTTGAGAAACAATGAATCAGGATGGAATTATTTTGGTTCATTGGTTAGTGAAATAAGGCGCGTAATAAGTTACTTGGTCAGTCTGCCAAGGAGAGTGTTTCCCGAAAGGACTTTCTACGGGAAACTTCTTTCCTATTTAGATGTGTTAGACATGCAAAGAAACTCTGGAAAACTCTGGCCAGCCTGTTGGAGAGGCGTGAACCCATTAACAGTGTTCAATGGTTCTATCCACTGGCCACTGGTGGACACAGAGTATTTTTAAAATTACATATATCAATACAAAATCAAATAAACACCATGATGTAAAGGTTTTTATTTTAAAAATTAAAAGGAAAACATTTTGTTTTGCTTAAAAAAATATCAAAAAGTCAATTATCAAATATAAGCTGAAGTTAGGTCATAGGTTATCGATTGAGTAGATGTCGTATATTGAAATTTTTCTTATTACGTTGCTCTCATTCTAATTAGAAAATAAAAATTTCGCTCACGTACATCAGACTGACAAGCATTTTAAATTTAAAATACTTTTATACAATTACGAAATCAATTAAATTTTAAATTGTTTACAAAATCTCATTTACGAGCCTTTTACTTTCAATTTTAATTGCGATATTAATATTTATATTTATATAAATTTTATAATCAGAATAAATAAAATTTATCAAAACAGTTTAAAAAATTAACATTCACTCTGCTAAACGTTTATTATTATTATTATTTTACTTTCAAGGCTGTTATGGAATATATCCTAACATAAGAAAATATGGTGATCAGTCAAATTTTCATCTCCCAGTTTTTTTTTAATTTCTTGATACCCCACGAATTCCCTTGCAAAATTCTGTGGGGTGTCTGAGTCTATTTTGCATTATATTTCAGGAATGAATGAACCAAAAATTTTGAAACTTGACAGGGTTATTTCTTTATATATGGGGAATTGATGTTATTAGCCTTTAGTGGTTAAAAGTCTTTAGTGTAGGAGTTTATGGAGTGAAATTAGACTTAATGAAAATTTTACTCGTTATTGATATTTATAATTTTTTTAAAAGTTCACCCCCTTGTCCAAAAATAAGGGTTTTGATTTTTATAATAATTAATTTTTAATAAAATCTCATAAGAGATGGAGCCACATATATTACTTTAAACAAATATTCTTTTTTTAAAAAAATAGGGAAATGTATCATAATTTAACAAAAATTACTCCTTTTTAGTTGTTAGACATAGTATAATTGAAACTTGTCGTTCTTCCTTCCTATTTCCTTAACCTGCTATTTTAATACAGGATAATTTGTGCAAGAGTCCTTGCCAGCGTTTTTAAAGATTCTATAGCATTAGAAAATGCTATTATGTTTAATTTCTATTACTGATTATGTAAATTATCAATACATTATATCAAATATTAAAATTCCAAAATATAATAACAAAAATACATTTTCTATTATTATAATAATCGCCATACTATAGCGTTTAGAGTTACCCTAATTCTTTTTATCTATAATGACATTATCAGTAAAGATTATCAAAATTTTTATTTATTTATTTTGTTTAGTGTGAAAGAAACCACCACGTTTGATCAATTGCATCGGCAATTGGAATTTGCAGTTAGATAAGAAAAGGGAGATTATTTGTTTAGCCAAGCAAAGAATTATCGTCGGTTCAGATGATCCGATTTGGGTGTAAATACGATCTTTGACTTCTCGTTTCCTCTTTTTATGGGTTTGGTTCGATTTGATGGGATAATAGAACATAACACGTGAGCGATCTGCCAGGAGGGAGTGTTTTCCGGAGGACTTTCTATAAGAATCTGATTTAGATATCACACAGGCGAAGAAAACACGGAAATGAGGAGCGAACCCGCGACCAAGTCTTTTTATTTAAAAAGAGAAAAACGGAAAGGATTCCAAGAGGGAAGATTTGAACTTGAAGAAGTGTAACTTCCCGTAAAGAACGAGCATTCAGTTCAGAATATACAAAGTTATCAAGGTTTAAACTTAAACTATGCATAAATAATATAAAGGCATTAATATTTTAATGGTATTTTTATATTATTTATATTTTGTTTCAACAAGTATTTTAATTAAATAAGATTAAACTAAGAAAATTCATCTTTAATTAATGTTCATATCAGAGATTTCTCATGTAAATAAAATTTATTTTTTAAATTAATATAACAACAATTAAAAGCGTTATAATTTTTTAAGTGTATTTTTTAATCTATTTGTATATTATTTAAAACTTAACTTTTTATACTTTATTAATTAAAAATTTCTTTATAATACATCATATAAATAGTATCATAATAAACTCTCGATTTAACGGACTAATTGAGGAAAGAGGTGTCTGCTATTGCTGAAAGTCCGTTCGTTAAACCATTGATTATTTATTGATTATCTAAATCTTTTAGCACATTCTATTCGCGAATAAAACATTTAGAATTTTCCTATTGGACAGGAATTTTTATCCATTAAGTTCAGTCTGTTAAATCGAGGGTTTACTTATAAGATCGCCGAGATAGGCAAGTTGAGGGTTTTCCCCGAGCCCGAGAATTCTTATAGTCTTCTCTTAGTGGTTATTATTCCCATAAATAATTTATAGGGATAGGAACGACGCTTTATTAATAAAGAAACATTCTATGTATTTCCTTTGTCAAAGGGAAAAAAACAAAAAATAAATAAATGGCAAAAGAGGGCTGCTCTATCTTTGATCTCATACAAGTTCTCGAAAGCCCTGATTATAAGTACAGTATTGATAATCTATAAATTTGAAAATGTTTTCATATTCTTACCTTTCTAGGATTCAAAAATTATAATAAATTAATACCCAATAAAGCATGTTTTTTCAGTAGTAAAAAATATTAATTTATTTTCATAATTAAAAAATTTTTTTTTAAGTTTTCATTTTACTTTCATGTTCTAATNCAGCTCTGTTTGGATAATGAGTGTTGGTAAACTCCTGAACCTCTCCCCATTTGACAAGGAACTTTTTGTCAATTTTCACTCCTTCTGATGATGTCTTGCTTTGTTTCAATTCAAATCGCCTTTCTGTTTATTTAGAAGCCATGATTTTCACAACACTTGAATAAATGTAAATGAGGTGCACTGAGGTGATGTACGTAATAAACAAGGGAGCAAGCCAAATCCCAACGGTAGCTCTGTACTTCAGATATACTAATAATATATTCTAATAATACTAATATATTATAAAAATAGCAGATTGGCAACGGCAAAAGAGTGGAAACATCATTCGCACTTGTTCGCAGAAAGACCATTGTTCGCCTCACGTAACTGCCAAATGGAAAGTCCGTTGTTTGAAGCCAGTCCATTGCTCAAGTCACGTAACGGCCAAACAGAAAGTCCGTTGTTCGCAGCGTCCGTTATTCGAGGTGTACGTTATACGAGGCACCATTGTATATACTAACTGCCTATAAATTTTTATATTGATTTTAGAGATTAAAAAATAAGAAAAGTTTATGATTAAATTAATTAAACACATTTTTGAATTAGATATTTTCAAAAATTTATCAGTTTATGAATACTTTTTTTAGGGAAAAACTGTTTTATGAAATTTTTATACTGATATATGAAAATTTTCATATAAAGAGCAAAAACTATAAATTATTTTTAAACCTTTTTAGGAATCTTTCAATATCCCATGATAAACACTGAATTTTATATAGACTTTAACATTCTCATCTTTGTTATGTAATTTTTATTTTACAAAATTTAATTTCATAACAAAATATTTTTTCATTTAAAAAAGAATTAGCAATTAAAAAACTAGCCAAATCATTCAGATTTTAACTATTGTCATTATTATTGTCATATATAGTAAGGCTTTATAACAGTCTCATTTTGTTCCATTTAAACAGTAGGGTTTTAAAAATTTTTTCAAGGTTCTTTTTTAATTTTGAGACAAACAAGAAAATTCAAAACACCATAAATTCTGAAATATTTTTTCATTGCAATTAACTCATCTTCTACATGTTTACAATTTTTAAACATTAGCTTTAAAGCAAAACAAAATCTATGTTTGAAATGGGCATTTGTTCCCAACATACTGCACAGAAATAGATGCCGAAATTGCAATGTAAATACAAAGGTTTTTAAAACGTCTCTGCACCAATTTTTTTCAGCTGCACATTTGACTACAGATAAATAACATACTCTTAACTATTTTTCACACTAGACAACACAAGTGGTCTGTTGATGAATGCCACAAAATATCAGTCCAACAATGGCAGCTGTCTTGGAATCATCCACAATAGAGGAACAATCAGTTATCAGAATTTTGTGGTTTCAAGTTCAAAATTCCACTGAAAGTCACAAGCAAATGCTTTTTGCCTATGGTGAGGATGTTTTATCCCTTAAAATTACATAGTGGTAGTGCAAACAATTTTGAGACTGTTGGAAAGTGTTTGTGAAGAAGACCATTCTGGCCAGCCACACAGTTTGGCAACT
The DNA here is from genome assembly GCF_000671375.1 of Centruroides sculpturatus. Lineage (NCBI taxonomy): Eukaryota > Metazoa > Arthropoda > Arachnida > Scorpiones > Buthidae > Centruroides > Centruroides sculpturatus. The sequence goes on from NW_019384493.1 coordinate 252,733, forward strand.
CCAGACCTAATTGCTTGTGCTGATGCAATCATCAAACATGAATATTGTCACATTATTATCTGTGATACAGTGAAATCTGCTAATGTAACCACTGAAGGGACCAGTTCAAAGTGGTCATCTTACATACGTGTTCACCTTATGCAGAAAGAGGATGTAGGTGTTCTTAAATGAAGGGACAAGTTCAAAGTGGTCTCCTTACACAGGTCACATTAGCAGGTTTCTGTATATTGGAATAAGTGAATACTGATGTTGGTACTATCCATAACATTGTAACCAAAACTCTTCAATGTGACAGAGTATCATTCAGGTAGGTCCCAAAAATGTTGACTGACAACAACAGCATTTAGCTGGACTACTACCTTGAAAATTTTCAGTGTTACTGAAGGAAGGAGAAAGGTTTCTCAATGTCATTGTGACAGGCAATGAGTCTGTAATCAGTCTTTACATACTGAAACTAATCATTAAAACATGGTCTGGAGGCACATTAGATCTATGCCAAAAAAAAGTTCAAAACACTTCCCTTCATGCAAAAGAGGATGCTTATTTTGGAATTCCATATGAGTGCTCCTGGCAGGATTTTTTTCCAGCAGGAAAGATAGTCAATGTCAACTGGTACAAAGAAATCTTAAAACATCTGAGAACAGCAATACAGTACAAAGAAAGCAACCTAACATGCCTTTGGACAAGATTATTCTGCTTCATGACAACACCTGCGTGCAAACAGCTGCCATCATCACTGATATGCTGGCTTCTTGGTCTTGGCCATACTTTGTCATTCACCATATTCCCGATTTGTCTCCTATTGACTATCATATTTTTGGCTCTCTGAAGTAGTCTCAGGAAGTGCCATTTTGATGAATGTGGCATGAAAAAAGTAGTGCAACTTTTGAAGCAGCCATCTGATTTCTTCCACACTGGTTTACAAAACTGGTGCCATATTGGAACAAGTGCCTGGACAACTTGGAAGTCTATATTGAGAAATAGTTCATATGTACTGTACAAGGGTTATTTTTTTCCAACCNTCGGAACACTTGGCAGCAGTACGAAATAAAATTAATACATCCCCGGTATTTTTGCATTGCCATGTTAACAACTGTCAATTAGATATTAATAATGTAAAAATAATACATAAAGAGAAAAATATTGTAAAAAGAAAATTTAAAGAACATTTCGCGATAATTATGCAAAGTAATGTAATGAATTTGAATAATGGGGTGATACCAGCGGAATGCTGGGAAGAGTTTGTGTTACTTAAAGATTGTAAACGCGATAGTATCAGTGAGAAAGATGTGTTTTCTTCTGTGTCTACGACGGAGAAAAATGTGTCGTTTGAGATACCTTCTGCTGTTCCTATTGTACACTCTAGTAGTCAGAAACCCTACTGAAGAGGCCTTGACAGGCGAAATGCATTTGGGGTGAAGTATATATTTATATAAAAATAAAATTATATTTTCCTTGTTAACCTGTTTACCTTTTTTAATTTTTTATATCAGTCTACGGACTCGGGACTTATTAAGCCTCCAAAAGTCAGAAACGAATGGAAAACTAGTAGTTTTCCGTGTACTAAAGATTAGTACAGTACGGTAATATAAAAAATAGATTATCTGACTCCATCGATTCTTTTTGGAATATTTTTATAGAAATAAATATATTTATAAAATGTTAAAGTGCAAAACCTGTCTTACAGCACATTTTTAATGCGTTTACTTATTTGATATATGCAATGCAAATTAATTCCTTCAAATTTCTATTAAATTTTTTAATTATATTCAATAAATAAATACTTTTTACCTCCGTTAATGCGATCAATAGAAAATACTTTAAAGGATGTTCTTGTTATAAGCAAACAAAATGAAAAATGTATCAATAAATTAGGCGTGAACCAGCGACAAGAGTTCAGTGATTTTATCGATTCGGCCATTGTGGGTGTAAGGTGTTATAAACCGCTTATAATAATAAAAAATAAATGTATCCAAGAAAATTTTTATGAATATATAAAATCATAGATATCATCTCTTACTTATCAGGTTATAAGAAAAATATAGTCTAAATAAAATTAGATGTAAAATATATACAAGAATTTTTGGAGTTATTTAACAAATTTGAATAAATTGCTCGCTTATTTTGTCACATCAATTATTTACCATATAAGTTATAATAAATATATCGGTTTTCACATAAGTTTATATTATTTATATTATATAATATTATATAAGCCTAGAGTTGCCAACTGCTCGGAATTTTCCAAATGATATGGAATTTCAGTTAATTTTTAAAACTTAGGAAATGTCCCGAAAAATGTACGTGGAATTATGTATTTTTGTTTTAGCCCACCTTTTGTTCTTATGAGAAGTTGGCACCACTAATTATAATCCGAATTCTTTTCATTCCCGATAGGTTGAATTTTTTTATTTTTATATATCGTTTATCTGAGGGTATTAAAAGGGACTGTTTTAATTATAACCGTCAAGTCTTTGAGTCGGTAAAATCCCCATTTGATCGGCAGAGTGATGAGAGACAGAGCCTGACGGATTGCTTCTTAAAAATTCCTGTTGTTGCCCATCTAAATTTGATCCCGAGTCACCCAGAGACATCTGGCCTCTTATTATCATTATCATAATCATCAAGGAAAAGAAAAAATGTTCCCACGTTTGTTTGTAGAAAGAAGATTTTATTTCGCTTGCCACTTTTTCCAAGTTGGTGTTTTAACTCTCATTGTCCTGTGGGCACTAAGAGGGTTCTTTTTTTAGCAAGCTCATTAGGGTTCTGCCAAGCCAACAATGCGGAGGCCGTATGGTGAGTGATCGGGGCCCGATATACCCGGAACTTTGTTACTCTGAAAGTTGACAACTCTAAATAAACCAATTTATATAATGAATCCGCTCTACTTTAGTAATTAAAAAATAATTAAAATAAAATCCTCAAGAAAAATAGTTTATTTTTAATTTTATACTTAAAATTTTCAAGTTGGGGTTCTCTAATCCATCTACAAATGTAATAACTGTAATAAAAAAGAAAATGGTCATTGTTAAATATTTAAACGCTATATCCTTATGTGGGAAGTATTTCTCATTCATATTTGGCATTTGAAGGTCAACTCTACTGGGTAGGAAAAAATCATTACAAAATTTACTACACAAGATTGTATCAAAATATATATTTCAATCGTTAAAAGATAACTAAAGTACCCAATAAACTTACTGAAAATATTACTTCACCCAAATTCGTTGATAAAAGGTTAACAAATTTATTAAACAATAAAACATTTTAAATTCATCAACTGTATGTTTACACAAACTGGTATTTATCATAATTACAGCATTTATAAATAATTAATATAATTTAAAATTATAAATATTTTACGTTTTGATATAATATTTTTTATTTCGAAAAAATTTATAATCATGACATTTTAGTGTGTAAACTCATAAATCGGCCCAGCAATTGCCCAGTGGCTAACATCAATGGACACCTGTAGTGGGTTCGCACCTGACCAGCGAGCTGACTTCTTGGAGTTTTTCAGGGTTTTCTACATTTTCTTCGCATGCTTAACAGTTAAATGAGGGGTCAGTTTTCCAAAATAATCTGTCGCTAGCGGGAAGTACCCCTGTTTGCAGATCGCCCACTGCCGTATCTCACTAATCTAATCCATTATAAATTGTTTCCGCATATAAACAGCAGTTATTCAATGTATTTTGTTTTCTCCTTACTAATAAAATATCATCCGTTCTTTATTAAAGCTCACTATTAAAATGAGAGTAAATAATGCTACTATTTTTAATAGTATAAAAAATCCTGCGTACATTTCATCCAATACGAATAAAAACAAAATCCAAAGATGAAATAAAAATAATTTAAATTATATTCATTTCTAATGCTTACTCGATTTAACCTTAAGATTCTCGTAAGAGAAATAATTGAATATTTATACTTACGTCAACTCTGACATCGACGTGTCAATATTTAATTAAGTTAATCACCTTCGCCATTGTGAATGAGGACAAAATATGTCATTCCGTTATTAAGTAAGCTTAATTGTTATTATAATTGAAATTACAATTTGGAAAAGTTGTTCTAATTTTCTAATTAAGTGAAAAATCTCATTTGGATTATTAATTAATTTAAGTGCTGTATTAACCAATAAATAATTAAAATTTTGAATTTCTAAACTTTTCTAACCTTGACCGTTATTTTTATTATTTTAAATCTTTTATTTTATTATTTATCTTATTAAATTACTATAATTAGATTTGAACACACTGAGTTTAAATTATTATTTAACACATTACAAGTAACCAGGGTCTCGAGAGGGAGCAGCTGGAGATTTTTCCTCGGGTATGGAAGAAATTTTTGGGTCTGTAATGGTTCCTACCATAAATTAATATTGTTTTTACTAACTAAAAAATAAAATATAAAGACTACTATTTGTTAATAAACACATATTCCATGTATTTTATTTTTTCTAAAAGAAAAAAAATAAGTAAAACGGGTCCTCTCTAATCCTGGACCTTATACCAAGCTTTCGACGGTCCTGAAAATGGCATATTTTGAAATTACTTCCAACACTGAAAGCGATTAACTTAATTAAATAGTGGCTTTAAATGTCAAAGCAGATTTAAATCGATATTTATTTATTTTTCTACTAAAACAATTGCCATGTATTTTAGTGTAGCATCTCTGACTTGAGTGGTATAAAGAATTTACGAGTTATAAACTTCTTTTTAACTTTTATGTTTCTGTTTTAAATTATCTTAGTCGTACAGAGAATAAATCTCAAATCATGTAAAAAGATATCCATTATTTTTCTATTATTTAAAAAAAAAAAAAAATATTAGTTGGAATATCAAAAGTTCCATCACACAAATCAATAGAATTAGCATCGTGATTAATCTAATTTTGTGAGTTGATCAAATCAACTAACGTTTATACATAAAGAAGTTTACTAAAATTTATATTTATTTAATTTCTAAAGAAAAATACAATATGAATGAATATAAAATACAGATGTTGCACTCTATTTCATTGATTACAGCTTTGTATGTTACATACTGAATATAGAAAATTCTTTTAAAATGATTTACTTTTAATATTAATCATAAATTTTAATTTCGTTACATTTCAGAATATTTATCAAAGATTTATTTCAATTCACATCTAATTTATAAATAATGTTTGAATGAAAAAATATATATTTATGATAATTCTAAATTTATTATATTACATTGTATGAAATTTTGAATTCAATTTATATTGGAATTTAATTTTCATTGTTTTCTTTTTATTTATGCGAAGCCATTATTTTTATTACAAATAAAATTTAATGTTCCTTTTTTTACGTTATATAAAAAAATGAGAGTTTGTTTGATTAAAATTGTTAATTTTACACATTAATATAAAAGAAACACTCACAGAATTTTTACTTCAAAATTTATTAATTAAATTTCGGAATAAATTAGTATAATATAATAACCCATGTAATATTTATGATAGGAATTTTCGAAAAATTGAAGATTAAGTGTTAATCTCATTGGAGGAGTTGGAGGAAATAAATTTAGATGAAGTTAATGTAGAATATTGCGGAAAGTTCGATGTGTAAGGTCAATTGGATTGATCAAGACTACGTAAGCTGAGAAGATAAAGGGAGAGTCAGAGGTGGTTAATCGTAGTTCTTTGGTTGAATTTGAAAAATGCTTCTGTGTACAGATGAGTGAAAAAAGATAGAATACTCTGTCAACCTCAGATTATAGATGAGGCTGACTCGATAGCTAGGAAAGCCTGATTTTGGATTGCAAAGGCTGAAAAATTAAAACTATTTGTAGACAAAACTTGTAATACTTTTAAGCATTTATTTAATCTTCACTCTCTTTATCAAAATAATAAGTTTAAATTTAATATATTGGCGTTTCCTACTGGACAGATTACTAGTATTAAAAAAGTATAATATGGATTAATAGTACCCTGTACTATAAATAATAACCCCGATTAACCGAGGTTCCGCATTATCCGAGGCGAACTAGTAAATGAATACTGTACACTACTTTTCTTATAATTCATAATAAAAAGTAGTTTAAAACGATAACACGCATTGCAAAATGATTTCTTTCTGTTACTTTTCATCATTTAACTTTAATATAGAACAAAATTATTCAATAATACACATTTTTATTCTTAAAACTATTGTACGCATTAACTATATAATAAATGATGTAAAAATTGTCGTTCTTATAATTACATTCACTAAAAATGCAACCGTATAAATCTTTATATTCGTAATTTTTAATCCAAAATGTCCGTGCCCATATGTTTTATCCGAGTTTTCGATTATCCGAGCATCGATTCACATTAACACGAATAATAGAGATTATAGGAATATAAAAAGTTAATTATCCATAGAAAAAATTGCAAAAATTAATAATTTCTTACAGTTAGAGAATGTGATTTTGGCATGTTACTTGGATTTACAAGAACTTTCAAATCGGCTTTCTCATACCAAACAGCGGAAGATTTGGTACATTTTGGGACGAAATTTCTTACGTGGCAAATTTTAGAAAAAAATTGATTGGTCGTAATTTAATCAGAATTTGAAAGCTTCCATTGAAATTCTCGTATGTGTATGGTAACGTTAAACTTAAATAAATAAAATGTTAATGTTTGAGAATGTACAATTCCATTAAAAAGAAAAAAAAAAACAACACTATAGTCTACAAGCAAACTTGTGATTTTCAGTGTTGATCGTAAATCCATGTTTGTGAAGACATTGCATTAAATGTGTTATGTTATCTCAAAAAAGCAGAGAGTTTCCAGTTCAGATGACAAGCTGACAACAGCTTCCAAAGGCAGAAGCTTGAAAACTATGAGATAGTTCAATACATTGAGAGTTTGGAATAATGAAGACTCTCATAATCTAAAGATAATGAATCATTAACATATTAAAAGACTTCTCGCTTGTATCATTTAATTACAAAAACTACTTAGTTAGGTATGACTAATGAACAGGCTTATTACACACCCAACCTATTTAATTAACTTATCTCAAAATTCATTTCGTCTTTACTGGCCCTTATCAATTGGGTGAGATATAAAACAAAATCTATGGTGACAATTTGCCAACATTACATTATACATTAATAGTACAATTATTACAAGTTACATACACATTGTTAATATGATTCTAAAACTCTAACACGAAGAAAGGAAATATTTCCTGTAAGGATTTTCTATGAGATTAGTTTTTTATGTATTCTGAAAATTACTTTTTGATTTGATTTGTGGAACAAGAGATAGTCAGCGGGAGGTAAATTTCAAATCCTACCTTTCACTGAAAAACTAAATCACCTAATCTATAAATTTTTGAATTTAGAAGTCCTAAATTATCAATTTTCATTTTCCGAAAACCAGATTGATAATCTATTGCGCTAACATGAGAAAACTCACCTCGCGATCAAAAACACAATCGATTCGAATACCCCATTTTTGGTTCTAAATTCTAACAATTATTGATCCCATTGCATTTACCGTCTTCGAGATCTCATAATCTTTCCGAAATCTTGCCACCTTCAACTAACAGAGAACATCGTTATAATATACTTCTATAAATACTATACAATCACCTTTTTATCTAATTTACAAGATAATTTACTGCTTACTCTTTGTTCCATCATTGTTAAGACGTCAACATACTCTGGGATTCGGGAGGGAGAAAAACCCAATGTTTTTATGCTTAATATAAAAGAAATGCGTGAGATGAATAATTTGTAAATACTGTAATGTTTTTAAGGCGTTTTAAATGTGAAATTAATCGATCCTGCTCACTCCCTTGTGAGAGTATGCGCATATGTTCCGTATAACTAACCACGAAATTAAATGTTATTAATTAAGGAAAAACTTTATTCGCGGGAGACACAATCTATTGATTGAGAAACTGTTTTTAAGAAAATTAAATATTCTAAGGAATCTGACCAAGTTAATCAGCTAAAGTATATAATTATTATTATAACTTTTTTGTAAATTCATATCTATATTTAAATACTGTACTTACTAATTTCCCATTTAACGTTTTTCATAATTACTGAATTTTATTTTTAAATACTCATATATATATATATATCTCAATGAGCACGTGTAGTATGAAACTATAATAAATCACAATCACTGAAGCATAAAATAACAATATCATTAAATACAGGTGTTTAAATGTAACTGCGATAGACAATAGAAGATATAAAATTATTTGTAAATAATTTTATTTCTTCGAAATTAGACTTTATCGACTAATAATGGTCCTATACGGGGTTATTTTCACTGCTACCTGTCGAACTTTCGTGCTAAATAGAGCTTTAGCAACCCACCTTAACGAAACTATAGATTTTTAATTAAAGTAGGCCAAACAAATCTTGCATAGTTTTATATAAAATGCAATCTTTCATTTAAAAATTATCTCTTTTTTTGAAAATAATCTTAAATTTTAACATTAAAAACAAAATTATTATTTTATTATTGAAAATTAAATTATCAAAAATCGCGGTATTAATTCTAAGTTGAACAAGACTTTTGCCCTAATTACGAAAATGTTTCTATCTTTGCCAACAGAAGTAAGTGCAAATAAGATAAAATTCTATGCCCTTTCTAATCATAAGAAAAATGTAAATTTAAATTGTTGATATTTTATTAAATATTTCGTTAAATATAATTAACCCAGCAGTGGCCGAGTAGATAAAACCAGAGTTAACTTAGAAATAGGGGGATATTGGGTAGGTTTCTATATGCAGTTATCATGCCACTTTTAAATGCAAATTAAGACTTAATTAATTGCTTTTCTTATGTAAATTATTAATTAAAATAACTATTGTTGTAGCCTAGTGCTATTTTAAGAAACAATAATAAGGTCTTATTTAATTCACAAAAAATGTAGACAAGAATAATTAGGTTAAGTGGCAAGTAATATGGCGATATACTGTTTACAAACATAACTTTACATGATTTTTCTGCGGAAATTTAATTATAGGTTTAAGTGTGCCGTGAGATAAAAGAAGTGCTGAAAAACACTGTTTTAGATGGTCATGCCAAGACGGTAAGGGATACAGAGAGGTAAGTCCCTCTCTGGGTCCCGAGCTCGAATTCAGCCAAAAATTCCCAGAAATTTTTTGGGAATGGTCTGTTTCTGATATGTCGGTCTCCCTCCTTTACCATCTTTCCCAGGGGTAGTCAACAGTTTTTGCCCCCGGGCCGAATTGGAAAGAAAACTTTTTTCACGGGCTGAACCAGAGGCTGCCCTAGGAAGATTTTGAGATGGTGCGAGATCTCATTGTGGTGTCACCCCGTAGAGACTAAATTGTACATAGAGATTACAGATACATTTTTCGCATTATCAACATTCTACGCTGTACTTAAGTGATTTGTAATGGAGCGTTAAATGTAAACACACAGTGAGTTGTTGACTTTTTTTTAGGCGTCAGAATTTTTCGTCGAGATATTCGGCTTAAGTAGCTAATATTGAAAGATTATTCGCGGGCCGCATAAGTTTATTAGACGGGTCGGATCCGGGCCGCGTGCCGTATGTTGGCCATGCCTGATCTTGCCCATTGTCGACCTGGCCGAAACTATAATGATTAAATGACTCTCTTAATATCCACAGGGCGAAAAGAGTAAAAAAAAAAAAAAAACAAAACGTAGACAAGCGGATGACCGAGCGGTTAAAATGGCAATTACCGCTCTGGGGACTCCAGATCAAATTTGGACGGGCAGAAAATCTCCAGGAATTTTTCGGGATTGGTATAACCGATTATGTCGGGCCGATCCCTCATCATCCGGCCGTCCCACTGTGGATCTGTCAGAACCAAAACGGGCCTGCTAAAAAACAGCACTCGTAGGCCCTCAGAGGAAGGAAAGCGTTTTTATTTTACTCTTTCCGCCCTATGGACACTAAGAGGATCTCTTTTAACAAGCCCATTATGGGTTCGGCCAGGCCCACAAACGAGCGGCCGGGTGATGATGAACGGGGCCCGACATATCCGGACGGACCACCCCCGAAAAATTCTTGGAGTTTTTTCGACCCGTCCGGATCCGATCTCGGGTCCCAGAGCGGTAGTCTGCGACCTTGACCTCTCGGCCATCTGGCCGGAAAGAGTTAAAAATAAGAGTGAAATATGAAAAATTTTTCCAATTATAAATTAATACTTTAATATTATTATTTCAACTCATAAAATAAATCAATAAAAATCATTACTAACTTTAATAAATTCATAAATTAATTTTATACTTACAAATATATTTAATTCGTTAATTTCGATTTCAGCCACAATAGCGCTGCGAACGCTTATAACTTGGCGCATGTAGTAAAAAAAAGTGATGATTATTTCCCGGGCTTGAGTTCTGTCATGGATATTTATTACAGTAATCTTTGAGAGAGTTTAGTGGAAGCAAAATGGATGACGATATAGATTACGAAGACGAACGGGGATGGGATGAAGATGGCGACGGTCTCGTTGAACACGAAGCAGAGGTAATAGTAAATAATAATTATAAACATTAATTAAATATGAGTGTTACCGGTGCTGTTAACTTGTGTACAGTACATAACTTCTGTACTTAGGAATCTTGCATGTTATCGCAATGTTTAAGAACTTTATTTGTCATATTTTAATTTACATTAAATTCAGAATTGTCAGGATTCCATAAAAATGCTTTGTTTTCGCCTCAATGCTTGTACTGACATTCGAATGTTGCATATGATCATTCATATTAGGAAGAATCTGATTACAAACTTTGTTTCAAATTGAAAGAGTATTTTTTTTAATGATTTAACGATGTTAAAATGATAATAAAATCTTTCTTGGATGTTTATATGTTTATTTAGATATGTTATATGTTCATGATGTTTAGATTGTTAAGATCAGACATATATTCAGATTCATTTATATGTTGTTTCAGAAAAATTACCACTCAGCAGTGAGCGACAAATATATTCATCAAGGGCGATCGTGTGGCAATGGTGAAGGATGAATATATAAGTCAAATTCTTTTGGGGGTATTGCCAAAAACTAGCCTAAGACTATCGCAAAAAAAAATTCACATAAAAAATGAATTATGTAACAATAAAAAAAGACTTTTCTTTACTAGACATAACTGTTTACAAAATCTTTTTCTAAAACAGTAATGAGAAAAAACACGTGGAAAAATACTCTAAAAATTTTGCACATTTATTCTCCACCACTAAGGGGTACCATACCTGACTATTCTACTGTTGAAAGGTTAAAATGTTTAATTTGCATTCACAATCAATTGTATAGATAATTACATTGTCATATTAATTAGTTCAGTTTTGTAAGTTATTTTGCTGTCAAAGTGATATTAGAAAGTTATTATAATTATATCAAAACATCTTTTGTTAAGATGTTTTAATAATTTTTTTATTTAATAGATATTTTCAAGCTGGTGGAAATCCTGAACAAGTGGTAGATCTACTATCAGAAAATTATCATGCTATTGCTCAGACAGCTAATTTATTAGCAGAATGGTTAATTATGGCTGGTATGTTTAAANAATCAAAATATATAAAAATATTTATAACAATGTCTGAAATGTTATCAATTTATCACACCTAAGTACTCAATGAAAACTAAATGTAGTTAAAAACAAAAAATTGCATCTAAAATATTACAGTAGAAGCTGTTCTTCAGGTTAAGCCTTAATCCTTTCCCTCTCCCCTGCGGGGGAATTTCGAAAAATCCCTTCTTAGTGTGTGTTTTCCCCCTAACTGTGTACAAAATTTCACCTCTTTAGGTTCAGTGGTTTGCTCTGGGCGATGACGAAGCAATCAGTCAATCACTCAATCAGGTCAAGTAATTTTATATATTTAGATTATTTAAACAAATGATTGAAAATTCAGTATCATTAAGGGTTAAATCCAGAATAATAAATATTAAATTCTAATTTACTGCTTAAATTTATTTATCTTCAAACTGTAAAAGGAAAATAATTGCTTAATTTCGTAACTGCATTCTATCAAAAATTTTTCATTTATGAAATTATTTTGTTTCTTCAGTAATACAGAATATTTTCTAAAAAATAGATTTGATTGCTTTAAAAAAATTACAATTAAATTGAATGACTATCTACAGGGTGATTCAAAAATGACTTTACAACTTTGAAGCAAACAGAATATTAATTAGATTTACAAAACTGGTTGAGGCATTAATTTATAGCAAAACACCAAGTTTTACTTCAAGTAGACATTTTGGTTCAGTGTGAGTACCATTAGTGATATGGCAGACATCTCACCTGAATTCAGTTCCTTGCCAAACTCAAAGTAAACATACCTGTTGTCACTTCAGTAACTGCACAGTGATTTAAGTTTTGAACTTGGTGAGATTTGGAGGCAAGTGGCATAAACAGTAGACCTTTAATGAAATCCCAGAAGAAAAAATCAAGAGGTGTCAAATTCTTTGAAAATGCTGAAAATCATGCTGAAAATGTAGGTGTTCTTCTGTGTCATCAGTCTTGTCTTCCTTAATTCAATATAACATATGCAAAATTTCTGAATAGCCACCTTATCTGCATCAGTAACTTTTACAGCATTGCATATTTGTATGGTTTTAAGTACAAACATTAAGTACCTGTACAAATCAATACAACATACCTCTTATAAAAATGGCATTTCAAAACCAACTAAATGATTGGTTTAACAATTGAATCATTACTACATTAAATTAATGGTTGGTTTTGAAATGCATATTTACAATACTTGTTACATTGATTTCCTAGGACTATGAATGATGCTCACTCTTGTTTCACGACAGAATTTGAAATACAGATTTATCATGGTAAATTGAACAATCAATAGCAACAAAATATTTCTTTCTAATTATGTAAACTAGTTGATACGTGTAATATCAACACGTATCAACTAAATAAAAACTTGATGATAAAGATTGCCAAGTGCCTGAAAATAAATACGATAATAATTTGTGTTTGAATTACTATATGTAAACTATATTAATAAAATATTTCTTATTTAGAAGTTTTTACGAGCTGCATTTTCCATCAGAGATTCGAAAAAAGCCTGAAGAAGAACCGTTATAGGGGTTCGAAAACGTTAGATTAATAAAATCTTTCTTGGATGTTTATATGTTTATTTAGATATGTTATATGTTCATGATGTTTAGATTGTTAAGATCAGACATATATTCAGATTCATTTATATGTTGTTTCAGAAAAATTACCACTCAGCAGTGAGCGACAAATATATTCATCAAGGGCGATCGTGTGGCAATGGTGAAGGATGAATATATAAGTCAAATTCTTTTGGGGGTATTGCCAAAAACTAGCCTAAGACTATCGCAAAAAAAAATTCACATAAAAAATGAATTATGTAACAATAAAAAAAGACTTTTCTTTACTAGACATAACTGTTTACAAAATCTTTTTCTAAAACAGTAATGAGAAAAAACACGTGGAAAAATACTCTAAAAATTTTGCACATTTATTCTCCACCACTAAGGGGTACCATACCTGACTATTCTACTGTTGAAAGGTTAAAATGTTTAATTTGCATTCACAATCAATTGTATAGATAATTACATTGTCATATTAATTAGTTCAGTTTTGTAAGTTATTTTGCTGTCAAAGTGATATTAGAAAGTTATTATAATTATATCAAAACATCTTTTGTTAAGATGTTTTAATAATTTTTTTATTTAATAGATATTTTCAAGCTGGTGGAAATCCTGAACAAGTGGTAGATCTACTATCAGAAAATTATCATGCTATTGCTCAGACAGCTAATTTATTAGCAGAATGGTTAATTATGGCTGGTATGTTTAAAATTCTATGATGAAATTATAACAGAAGCATATTTTATATTAAATTTAATGTATAATTTTGTATATTATTTTATTACTCAAATTTTTTCCATACAATAGATTTGAAATCAAATTAATTAAAAATATATATATATATATAATTAGAGTAAATTTTGAAATATCTTTTAAATAATGCTAAATAAAATGAATATTTAAAAAATGCAAATTTTAAAACAAAATTTAGAAAATGCAAATGAAAATCAGTTATCTAAATATTTTCATTTATTTATTTCAATATATTTATTAGGAATAACTTCCATATTTACTGTATTGACTTTTTGTTTGAGACAAACTGGTCATTAAAATAAATTTATTAGTTTTGTAATTTGATTAAGGAAATTTTTAATGAATAATATATAATATATAATTACTTATAAGAGATTTAACTATTCTGATGTGTATTTAAAATAAATTTTAGGATATTAAATTTAAAAATTCAAATAATATATTATATTACTTTAATTACTAATTTTTAACAAGTGACAGTTGTTATTTTAACCAATTAATTGAAAATAAAATATTGTAATTTTAATGTAGTGAAAAATAAGTTTTATATGTGAAATTAATTTTTAAAATACTATACAACTGTATTATTTGTTTTATTAAAAATATATATATTTATTGAAATTAAAAATATGTTTAATTTTTAATGATATAATCATTTTAATATTTCAATATTTAGGCATGAAAATATCTGAAGTACAAGCATTAGTTGAAGATCATTTAAAACAGATGATCATTAAACACTTTGATCCAAAAAAAGCTGACTCTATATTTACAGATGAGGGTGAAGTAAGTATAATAAATTTTTATTTTCTATTTTATAAGTTATAAAGTTCCTTAAAATGATGAAGTTTCCATAATTCCAGTAGCTTTTTTAAGGTTACAATTTAGTTCTACAGATATACAATTTTAAAGAATTGTGACAAATGTCAGTTTAAGTTTTATTATTATTATGTAAATATTTAAAAATTATAATACAAAAAAAATTCAAATGTATCTCAGTATAATATATATAATTTTACTATTGAAATTAGACAGAATAAAGAAAATCTAAATTTTATTTGCAATTTGAAGTTATTGATTCTGTAGAATTGAATTTGTCTTTTCATCCTTAACTTGTTATACAATACAAAAATGAAAGCAATTTAGATTAATGTTTTCAAAATGACAATGTTTTTGAATGTTGAGAAATTTGTTTAATTAATTCATTTTCTTCCTTTATTCAGTTTCATATGAATCTGACAGAATTGAATAAAGAAATCTTGAAAAAAAAATATCATTCTGTTTGAGTCAAAATTCAGTTTATTCTAATTACATTTTTTTAAGGTATTTCCCACCTCATTATCAGATTGAACATTAACCCTAAACATATTTAAATGTAGTGCATATTAATAAATCTGTATAATGTGAACATAAAATTTCTAAAAACTTTTTGTTCCATCTTAAAATTCCATTTTTTAAAAAGAAGAAAATTTAATTTCTTCTTTTTAAAATTTGCATAAAATCAAAATGTTTCACTAATAATAAAATACCATCCATATTACAATACTGCACAAAAATGAAATTTGCTAAGATTAATTAATACAGATTTAGTATGATGTTTAATTTGCTTTAATTGATAGAGATTAGCACTCAACCTCTAATTTGAATGGTAATTCATGTTAATTTAAGTTAATCTATTTTAATTAACTGATATAAACTGGATTTGTTATTTTGAATAATGAATTTTAAATTCACAGTTATTTCATGTTACCAAAAAACATTTATCTTTTTATTTCTTGGATGACATTCATTGCAATAGTCATAAGTTTTAAAAATTGTAAAGCAAATCATTTTAATTATCATTTAATAAAGATATTGATTTATTTAAGACAATATTTTTGGATCTTTTACATGAATATTTAATCACAGATTATAATTTTATTTTTAATATTTTTACAAAGTGATATACATTTCATAGTTGATTTTATTTTGCTACTGCTCAGTTTCAATAAACATTGTTCAATTTTTTCAAATTATAATCATCGTTTATATACACAATTCTTATAGTAACTTATACAGAATTCATCTTGTAATATTTTATATATGTGTAAGCAGAAGCAAGAAGCCTCTTTATTAATTAAATTCTTAATTAAACTATTAAGACATTTCAAAAACGAAAAAATATAATGATAATAATAATAATTTAAGTACTTCTAAAACTATCATTCTATGAGGAAATAGAAAGTATATTAATAATTTAAAAATATTATATTAGATATAAATAAATCTTTCTATATCTTTTTAATAGTGATTTTCTAATAATTTAATAATAACTAAATAAAAATTAACTTTTTATTAAAATTTTTTATTCAAAGATTAACTGGTATAATCTTTTATTTAGGTTTAAATATGTTTATGTGGAGGGTTTTTCTTTTTATTCAAAATACTAAAACCTCTGGAACAAGTTCATTTTGAAATCAACTTGTTTCAGAGGACATTTGAGCTTTTGTTCTTTTTAAATTGAAATTTCTTTTTTCTGAAGATGATTGTTTAAGACAACTAAAAACATTTGAAAATTAAAATTGTACTGCATTTTAAAGGTTTGAGTAGTAGACTATGACAAGTGCAGTTTTCAGAGAACAACAATCTGATTGTAATATAACATTTTCTTTCATTAATATCTTCAAATAAAAGAAAATTTAATTGTAAAATATCTTCAATAAACAAGAACTATTTTTTTTCTTGTGTTAATATTATTTCTCATGCAAAATTCTGAGCAAGTAGTGCAACAATCTTCAGTTGTATTCTGTTTCAGTGTATTGTATATATTGCAACTATACATCATAATGTTCTCTTTAATGATCATTAAGTAGAGAGGAGGGTTGGTTGAGGGAATAAGGCAATGCAACACACAGATGATCTTCCAATGAGTGGTGTGCCTCTCAAGATGACTTTTTAAGGGAAAATGGCCCCTATTTAGGTGTTAGACAAATGATGATAATCCAGAAAATATCATATGGCTAACCTACCAACCAACTACCAGCATTCAGTGGTTTTATCCACTCAGCAACTGGTGGACCTCATTAAGTAGAATCTTCTTAAACTATTTGCACAACCCAAGTACCTTTTTCTTTAAAGTTGATTTTTTACTTAAAAATTCCTTTTTCTACAAAGATTTCTATCATTATTCGCATCTCTAGTTTTATTTTGCAGAATTTACTTGAGTTTGTTTAATGCTGTTTCTACAACTATTTGTTTTCATTAGCTGTAAGGTTATATCTGTTAGTTAATCCTTTTTTGTTTTCTTTAAAAAATCAAATAGGAACACTAATAAATCTTAGAAAAAGAGACATTTTGGAATCCATAATAATGGTATGTAAGAAAACTAGTTCAATTTACAGTCCTTAAAAACAAATTTGTTGTAATTTGTGAATATTCTTAATGATAACTTCAGATGAGAAACATAGAACATCAACAAAGCAAAACAAAATATTCATTTTATTCAAATAATAACTACCTTCAAGTAATAATCACAACTTGCCCTTAATGCTTGAAATAATAACCCCCTCTCAAATAGTAGCTGCATCTACTATTTGAGTATTTCTGAAAACTTAGAGAAACAATGTAAAATTAATAAATACCATAAACTACAATAAGTAGATACCATACTTATTTAGCCATTCTTAACTGAAAATGAAATATGTAAAACAATTAATATACAGTAGGTGTATTTTTATTTTCTTATTACTGGTATGTATTTGTATCTTAATAATGAGTGTTACACTCATTATTAAGATACAAATTACTATTCCAAGTATAATAAAAAAAAAATGAACAAAACCAACCTTATATATTGTATATAAAACATAATGTAGCTCATTTTTATATATTTACTATAATTATATATCAATAAATGTATTTACTAGTATCAATTAATGGTTTTTAACTTATTTTAATATAGACACCAGCTTGGTTAACAGAAATGATTGAACATCCAACTTGGCGATCCCTGATATATAGATTGGCAGAAGATTATCCAGAATGCCTCATGCTAAATTTTACAATCAAAGTAAGTTTTAAGCTTATCATGTTGATAATTATAAGATTTAGTAAATGAACAGTATTTGTGATTTTTATAAAATATGATGGTAATTTCGAATTTTGCATTCTTAGAATGAATTTGTCAAATTTTAGTAGAGAATAATTAGGTATCATAATAAGATAAATTATAAGATAGAATTTATCTTTTGAAGATTCAAACAATTTTAATTTCCTAACATTAATCATTGGATTTTGTTTATCATTTAATTTAATATGATATAAAGTTTTTTAAAACATTTTTCTATATAGTACAGCAAAGGAAAACATAAAGATTGATTTATTTTATTTTTTTAAAAAGATGAAAATTAAATTGTAAGTTTAGATATTTCAAAAAACAGAAAAATTTTAGTCATAATTATTAATAAAATTTTGTTGAAATGAATTTATTTTTTAAATTCACCTTGATAAATACTAAAGTAAATGTACCAAGTTAGACTTAAATTAAACATATTCTAAAACTTTTAGCTGTATATGTTTATAACTGAATTGAAAAATTAATCATAATTTAGTGATTAGAACAAGTTAATATGTTATAATAGACATTGGTATTATCTAGTAAAACATCTAAAAGACAAATTTTATAATATAGAAAGTGTGGGAAAAAATTTGGGGAGGGGTTGGAAACATAGATTAAAACTGTATTTTCAACTATCACATGCTGACATTTATTATCTTAATTTTTCAGTAATTATCTTTATTACTTAAAATTGTTTTATAGCAAGAATTCCAGTAGCAAAACATTTAAAAAATATTTAATTGTATTTAAATATTTAACTGTATTAAAAATAATTACTTGTATTTTAAAATATTCATAATATATTTTGTTATTTTTTTACAATGTTTGATTGATTGTCAGTTAGCTATTTTGTGTAAATAGAAATTATGATATTTTAGCATATTCTTAGTTATAAGATGAAAAAAATGGTCAATTTTTTGTATTTTATTTTATTTAAATGATCAATTTAATAACTATTAACTGAATCATATTACCTTTTTATAACTATTATTGTTGTTATAAATTATTAAAAATTTTAAATATGGAAAGTGGCTAAAGTTTATTATTAATTATATTATACACAAAATACACACATAATTTAGATTTTCTTACTTAAGAAATATTTAATGTTAACATTTTTGTATTTTTCTAGTTAATATCAGATGCTGGATTTCAAGGTGAAATAACAAGTATATCTACAGCCTCACAACAGCTAGAAGTGTTTTCTCGTATATTAAAAACATCTATATCAAATTTTCTAGAAGGTGGAGAAGAAGAAATGGATAAAAATCTTTCAGAGTTTACTGTATGAAATTTAGTAAAATATTGGAATTTTTTTCATAACAAATAAATAAAATTTTAAAGATATTATTATAAGGAATAATAGGAAGTTAATAACAGTAGGCAGATTAAGATTTGAAAATACAGGGTAACCGAAATGACCGTAAACCTGAAATGACTATTGAACAAACAAATGTTCAATAGTCATTTCAGTATTGTTACAGTCACACTTGAGTAATAACATTTAATGTATGAGGGTGGTTTTTTTTTAATCTCTGATGGTCCATAAAATAAAGACAGGTGTAAATAACAAAATGAATTTATTACCAAAAGTTAGGTACAAACATGGTTACTTTTTGACATAATCACCATGAAGATTGACACATTTGTCATATCTGTGGACAAGCTTTGCAATCCCCTTTTCATAGAATGTTGCCGCCGGTGGCTCAAGATGGGCCTTAACGTTGTTTTGAAGATCATCATTAGTCTCGAACCTCTGCCCTCCTAGCCATTTTTTCAGTTCAGGAAAGAGGTGGAAGTACACAATAAAGATGTGTGAAGATTACACTTTTCAGACTTCCACCCAGCTTTGAACTTTTTATTTAAGCACTCAGCATATAGCCCTGATTTAGTGCCAAGTGACTTTCCACCTCCATGTTGAAAAGTAATCATGTTTGTAACTAATTTTTGATAATAAATTCATTTTGTTATTTACAGTTACCTTTGTTTTATGGACCATCGGAAGTTGAAAAAATACTGCTCTTGTATAACATACCTTGGATGACTGCTTCATCATAAAATAATAAACCATTGTTTGTTCCATGCTCATTCATTTTATATGGAGATATTTCACATAATAAGTGTTTAGTCTTGATTGAATCACTCTGTATATTATGAAGCTCAGTTGCTATATAAAAATTGATAATTTTCGATTGGAAGTAATCATTATTTGTTTGAGAATATTGAGGATTTATATTTATTAGTTTCTTGTTTTTCTAGTTTTATTATACTAGCAATCTTTTTCAGTATTTCTTTATAGAAAAACTAGAAGAAAAAAAGCTGAAAAAAATCAGTCAAACTGAAACAAGTTTAGCATAAGATCAATACAATTTGGAATGGTTAATTTATATAAAATTAATCATTTAAATATTTTTTGACAATGTTGTTGCATTTAATCATACATATTTTTATTGTTTTTTAATGTTAAAAAATTATCATCAAATATTGTTTAATTTATAACATTCAAAATATAACTCTGCACATTATTAAATGGATGCATCATCATGATGATTTTATTTTTTTTTTTAGTTTTATTGTATTTATACTGTTTGTGCAGTATTATAGATATGAAAAACACTGATTGCTTTGGATGTACAGAGCGTTTTAAAGATAGAAATGCAGAACATTAATTAAGATAGAAGTACAACAAAAAGTTTTTAGAAAAGAAATGTTTAAAGAAGAACATGAGACATTACATTTTAACATGATGACATGATTAAGAATACTTTGAAAATTATTCATTTTATTTATTATATTTTTCAAATGTTTTAAACTGCTTTTGCAAACTAATTTACTGTTTAACAAACTTTTGACAATATATTATTATTAAATAGTTTGGAAAATTAAATAAAAAAGTAGTGATAAAAATTATTTAAATGTTTAGTTAAATTAAAATAATACATTAACTTGTTTTATATATACCTGTATTAAGTATATATAAGATTTCCTAGAATTCCATATAAAATAGGTATTTATAATATTCAGTTATGTTTAATATTATTGAAAATTAAGTGTTTTTGTGTTATAGATAAATCTTGTTGTGAATTAATAATTTTTAATATTTTATATTATACCAATGAATTTTAAACTAGAAAATCTAAAATTACATTTTTTTAGTTTTGAAATTAAAAAAATAATATTAATAACTGAATTTTTTCTGTAACTAATTGAAAATTAAATATAGGATTATAAACTAAAATATAAAAGTCTGTAAATGCTATAAAAAGTCTATAAATAGTTTTTGTATCACATATTTTATTTCAGAAAATGGTCTGTCATGGTGAACATACATATCTGTACAGTCAAACTTTATTGCATCTTTTAGCACAAGAACCTCGTGGGGGTTTTAATATCAAACGTCTTTCACAGGAAATCAGTAAATATGCTCAACAAGTGTAAGTTATTTAGTGATTTCAGTAAAGATCTTTATAGGATTTTCACTGTAATTTTAATAAAAAATCTCAGAATATCAAAACAGTAATTATAAGCATTCTTACAAATTAACTTTAAAGAAATATTATAATTTTACAATTTTTACAAAATCTTAAGTGTGTTTATGTTTAAATGCTAAAATAGCAAATGTGTAGAAATTATTATGGAATGAACTGTAAGTTTTTTCAAAACACAAAAATGTTTGCACAGTTATTTGTTTTGATATCAAAAGTAACAGTATAATAAATAAATAAATATATATATTCAGATANTACAATTTTTCAAATTGCAGCCCAATTATTCTTTAAATATATATAAATTATAACTTTAAATACTGGTTTTTGTTGTAATAATTTATCTAACATTGATATTCTTTAAAAATGACTCTATTTTTTAAATTAATAAAGACCTGAAGTGCCAAAAAAATTAGTAGTAGCAGAATATTGTAAGTTTCTTACCTCCTTTTTTTAATACAGAGGGCATGATGCAACTCCAATTACAATGGCTCTCAATGGAGCAGCTGCTTTTCCCAGAGCTTGTCAAGCACTTTCAGCAATGTTAGCAAAAAATGCATTAAATCCAGCCGATATAACTGTGGTTAGTATTAAAAGACACTACCTTATTTAAAATTAACTATAAATTATTTTTAGAACATTAAATTAACATTTTTGTTATTAGTTATCCAAGATGTATCAATCTCCAGAACCTCCACCTGTTGAATTATTACGAGTGCCACAATTTCTAGGTAGGTTTATAATTTAAATAGTTCATTTAATTGTGTTAAAATATATTCATATTTATACTTTTTAAATACAGTTGCAAATATTTTTAATATTAATAGCATAAACATAAAAATATTGAAAATATTTTAAAATAACTTGCACTTTTCTTTACCAAAACTTCATCATTGTATACTTATATATATATTGAGAATATTGTTTTGAAGTAATATGAACAAATCTGATTACACTAACGAAAAAAACTTGGCATATTTTTAAATGATTAAAATTTTATTTGAAATGATGCTTTACAATTACAAATATTATTTTATATAAAATTCATAAAAGATATTTTTAATAGAATAATTTAATATTGAATTGTTGGGAAATGAGAAAGCCATATGACAATAACAGTTTATTAAATTCTGTTTTTAAATTTAAAGTTGATATATTATTAAATTACAATGGATTACATTTCTAAACTAATAAAAATTTTCTTATATTTTTAATGAAAATTAAAAAGAGAATAAAATAGTTAATACTAAAAACTTTTATTAATTTATAATATTTAATTAAATTTTAAAATGCACGAAAAAATAAAATAATAAATTGTTTCCAGGAAAACATTATAAAAAATTCAGTTAAACAGATTTTTCAATTTAAAGATAATTTAAATTTTTTAGAGATATTACAATATTTTTTAATACAGTATTAACTAATAATAAACTAATTTTTAAATCTAAAACTGGATGATAAATTTAGAAAATTAAAATTTAATATTTAATCTGTTAATTTAAAATATAAAATTAAAAATGAAAATAAAATTACAAAATAATACTTTATTTTTAATTTTATATTTTAAATTAACAGATTAAATATTAAATTTTATTTTCATTTCTAATAAATGTATTTAAAATGAAATTGTTGTTACTAAACTACAACAATAATTTTTTAAAAATCTAATTGTAGCACAAAAAGAAATAGCAGATAATTACAATTTTTTACATAACATGATTTATTAAGTGCTCCACTCAATTAAAAGCACGATACTGAAAACAAAAAACAAATAGCATACAAGTGTGAATTTACAAAAAGGAAAGAAATTAATATATAAAATTTGCTTACATATTATGTGTACAAGGTGATAAAACTGGAAATTAAGTAACGTTTTTTTCTTCAAATATTTTTAAGATAACAACAAAAATATTTATGATGAAATTTATGAATTGGAGAGAAGACCAGCTAAAGTTCAAGCAACTAATGATTAGTTCTAAAGTAAATTGTCATATTCATATTTAGTACAATCATACATTGTATTCAGTTGTTTCTAGACAGGTTACAGGGGCAAAAGTGCATATATATAAATATGAATTTAAATTATAAGCTACAAAAATTTCTGAGGAGTTGCTTGCCTACATTCAACTCTTGTTTCTTAGAGCAATAGGTTGATGATGCATTAATGATCCTAACCATCATGCCATCAGATCATTATTATTAAAAACATTTTTCTAAGTATGTTAAGTATATTATTAAAAACATTATTCTAAGTATGTTACAATAACATACTTAGAAAAATTAGTGATCATGAACCTATAAATTCACTTTATTTGCATTAATGCTCAAGAACCATTTCTTATTTTGATGAATAATCATTATTTTAGTCCAGCTTTTTAGGACAGTTTTTTACAAGAATTAAACAATGTTGATTTTCTTTAATCATTTATTTGCTTCAAGAAATTAAAAAGCCATACTAGATAAATGAAGAAAATTTTACTAACTGCAATCTTAGAAGTTTGAACAAATTGGCTACTTTTATTCTTCATAAAATAACTATTAATAGAAATCCATGTAATAATAATCAATTATTTATTGTGATATCGTCACAATGCTGGGCTGCAATTTTTAATCATATTTTTAATTTATTTAATTTAAAATATATGCTATCCACCTCAAAGTAGTAGTGTCTTACCCCTGTACATCATACTTTTCCTTTAACAATGTAGTCATGATGGTTATCTATCTAACTCCTTTCAGGAAAAAATTTTTGAATTGAAATAATATGACTTCAGGTTTTTTATTGGAAGTTCTTATATAGTTATATAGTACTAGTATTATAGTTAATCGGATCCTGCTATCCTAAGCTTTCTGTACCTTTTCTTGGATTTTGTTTAACTCTGTTCTTAAGATTGAGGAAAAACAGACAGATAGACGACAGTGGGAATTTGTAGGTTACAATTTTTCAAATTGCAGCCCAATTATTCTTTAAATATATATAAATTATAACTTTAAATACTGGTTTTTGTTGTAATAATTTATCTAACATTGATATTCTTTAAAAATGACTCTATTTTTTAAATTAATAAAGACCTGAAGTGCCAAAAAAATTAGTAGTAGCAGAATATTGTAAGTTTCTTACCTCCTTTTTACAGAAAAAAAATATCTACGGCTTATATGTTTTAATAAGCCACAGGCTTGACTGTTGATTGTGTAGTAAACCAGCAGATATAGTAATGCGACATGATTTGTCACTCTTTCGCCTTTGATTGAGAACAGATAGTACATGCAAGAAATATTGACATTCCGTTTCCAAGATGGCCACCACTTTTGGATTTTTATGTAGCAGATTTTCAAGAATTATAAACAGACTGCTTTACATGCTTGTAATCACTGAACAACAGACAACATTAAGACATATTTGTTTTATTTCAATGCTGGTGTCTGTTGATTTATCAACCAGTGGAATGTACAGCAAACACTCAATTTCATGAGGTTCAATAGTCATTGACCTAAATGTGTATTATTGCTTACACCTGGACAATATACAATGCACCTGCACTTTGCCTAGGCTAAATGACATTGACACTAAACTGTGGATTATTTGTTATGTTGTGGACTAGTGTTATGTTGTGGGTCAGATGAGTGCCATTTTTAGGTTTTTTGAGCAGATGGCAGGATATGTGTTTGAAGGGGACTGCACAAAGCTATGGACCCTCATGCTAGCAAGGAGTCATACAAGGTAATGGTAAGTGTTTAATGGTATGAAGTGTTTTCTGTCAAAACTCACTTAGATCCTTATATTAGTGAAGTCTGTCTTTACAAGTTTCCATTACACGTTTGCATACCACACTGGGATAATAATAAAATAAGACTCTCTACAACCAATAACAGGTGAGAGTACAAGTTTCTATTACACAAACATTGTTGCTGATCATCTCCAACTCTTTATACTCACTCATTCCTTAGTGCAAATAGGTTGTTTCAGCAAGATGATGCCAGTCTACATTATGCATGGATGATATAGACCAGTTCATGGTTCTAATGACTTTCTGAATTGGCCCCCATACTCTCTAGAATTGAGTCCAATTGAATGCCTTTGGGAGATAGAGTGATCTGTATGGTGCCCATTCACACTTGGTATCATCTCTAGCCAACATTATGGAATTATGGATTGCCATCCAATATAGCTGGATGACTATATCCACACATTTGTTTCAGCATCTTGTCAACTCCATGCCATATCAAGTAGGTATTGTTATTAGGTTAAAAGGAGAAGCTATGCATTACTCTTGCTGTCTTATTCTTTGGCACTTCAGTTTATATAAAAGGAATTTTTCAACTATATTTTACCCAAGAAATTTCATGAATCATAATTTATTTCATATGATAAAAGAATGATTAGCTAATCTCTATGATTTTTATAACTACTCTTTAAGTTGATAGTGCTTTTATTTTAATCTAGATTGTGCTGATTTTCTGATATTTTTATAATTATTTGTTTTCAATTTATAAGTTATTCTATATGTTCATTACTTAGATGAAACTTTAGTATATCTAGTTAAGCAAAGATTTATATTGTAGCTAATTAGATACAGAATATTGCATAATTCAGTTAAGTACTCATACTATAATTTATTAAATTGAATCAATGAATTTAATCAGTTGATGTACTGAATGTTTAAAATATTTCTCATTTCTGTTAAATAGTAGATTAAAATTTGAGTGAGCAGAAATAGAAATAAAAAAATAACAAAAACTAAACTACAGATTTATTAAAATCAATAATAAAAAGTTTCCTTACAGAAATTATAAATATTTTATAATACATCTTGAAACTACATTCAGAAGTCTGTAGTAATAATGGGACTGTTACAAAACTGTTAATCATTTTTTAAACACTTTAACTTAGGAAAAGTTTAGTGTGAAAGTTTTATAACTTTTATTATAGTTTTCAGATGTAGTCTGCATTTTAAGAAAACATAGTTATTATATTTTATTTCTATGATTATATTTCCTAGTAATAATACAATTTTTCATGTTATCATCTGTGCTCATTTTATGTTAGTGAATAGAACATAGCATACAATTAAAGATCGTGACATTTTTTTTTTTGTTTGAATATTTTAGCATATTACCTTCATTGTAGGCTTTTAAGATTAATATAAAATAATAATATTAAACAAAATATTGTTTCAAATATTTGGCAGTGGAATGATGTAAATTTAAATAACAAAATANTTTTTATATCTATTTCTGTTTTTTTTTTTTTTTAATCTAATGATGTTTTGATTATAATTTTCTTCTAGAATTATAACGTGTTATATTGATTTTAGCTCAAAAATACTGTTTTTGATCAGAATTAATACGAAAAATATCGAGTTTGCCCATTTATTGTTAAATATCTATTGCATAAAAGTACAAGGATAACTAACGAAAACACAAATCTATGACTCAGCATCCTGAATGCTGGAAGGTAACTACTGGATAGCAGATGATATGTAACTTCCTTATTATTATATATACAAGGTCGTAACAATGCGATTTTTGTCACATATCAATTCATTTATTAGACAATGTTACACACAATCGAATAACTTTTAGAAATGCCGTAATTCTCTTGGAGAAATAAATTATTTTAAAATATTTTATGTATAGTATACACTACATAAATAAATAACAGAATACAAATGTTTACTCTTTATATAAAATGAATGAGAAGAACTACATATAATTTATCAAAATATTTAATTTTTGCAAATATTTTAACATTTAACTTCCTAGAATGTTATTGATCTCAATAATTTAACTTTCTTGGATTTAACCCAAGACCTAGAATTTTTTTTTTATTCTCTTTTTGGCAATGTTACATATTAAAATTAATCGAAATTACTTATTGATTTTGCGCTTTTTGATATGTATTTAATAAGCGAATAATAAAATCAAATGTTTATTAAAGTTTATTTATAAAATCAGATTTTCTATATTAATTTTAAATATGTTTTGTTTCAATTCCATTATATTTATGCATTATTTTTGAAATTTTTTGATAGATGTAAACATGAAAAACATTCAAACAAATCTACTTCTAGTTCTAAATCTATGTACATTCTGTATATTACACTTTATCAATGTATATTATATTCTATTTCTTCACAGTTCATGTAATGCTAATACATTTATAAATTTTAGTTATTATTTTAACCTTGTAACTGAAAATTTATTTTAAAATTTGCTATATTTCTTATTTGAGAACTTTATATATATATATATTTTTTTTTTTAGATTTGCTTATGGATGCTCTTTTTAAACCTGGAACTAAATTAAATCCAGAACACAAACCAAAATATATATATTTATTTGCCTATGCTGCTAGTGTTCATGAAATTTATAAAAAGGTTAGAAATCAGTTGTTAATTTAATTTAAATGTAAATCAATATGATTGTCAATTTAATGTGAACTTTAAATATTATTTTTGTTAATGTTTAGTTGTCAAATAGAAATTTCTAAATAAATATTTTTTCTTTGAATTCAGTAAAATGGTCTTTGCAGTTGATTCAAACAAAATTGTAATTTGGATATAGTTTTTAAAACAAATTTATAAAAACAAAAAAGGTTTAATGGAGAAATTAATCAAATACAGAAATTTATAAATTATGTTAAATGGAATAAATTTGTAGATACGTAAATGATAAATTATATAAATATTTAAATGCAGATTTTTAAATTTTCATTAAAGACATAAATAATTATTATTCGTAGTTGCTAAAATTATTCTTATGTGGATCCAATCCGATATTTTCTTAGCAATGACTTTCAAACTAATACATTTTGGCCATTTATCAGATCTATCTTTATTTTAAGTAATAATTATGTAAAATTTAATATTAAAATTTCATTTAAATTTAATTTAACAGAGAACAAAAATTGAATATAAAAAAACATTAGTTCTTCTTATTTAGTAGTAAAACACTAGTCAATTGAAAATATTTGTTTTAAGTAATTTTATTACATACACTATGTATTATAAAAATTTTATCTATAGTATAAAATATTGAAAATATTTTTATTAATAAATAATTATGCTATATTTTTAAAAGTAATTTTTATAGTTTTTCTCTAACAGAAATATTTTCTGAATGAATATTCTCTATTATTATTAATCTTTTATATGTAAATGCTTAGTTCAATAAATTTATTGAAATTTTCAAAATATAAATAACTATTGTATTATTTAATGGCTTGTTCTTTTAATTAACATGCTAAATCTTTATCTATTCATTTATCTTTTGTTCTCTTTATATTTCTGAATTGAAATCAGCAGTTTTAGTATTCTTTTCTTGTCTGCTGTTTGGATAGCTTCCACTTTCATGCAGTTTTTGAACTAGCACTAAATAATAATCTCATTATAATTTACTATAATTTTTTAATATGTAAGCTAAATGTAGAAAATATGAACTTAAAGTTTTTTGCTTGCAACTTTATATATAATTTTTCAGTTATTTATTAAAGAAATCCATAGTGCTGAATGGAAAAATTTTAAATAATTATAAAATTAGCAATTATTTTGAACTATCTGCTATGATGATTCAAATATTACAGTCAAGTATAATTAATTTCAAATTGAAATCTTAATTTGATATCATTTATATAATTAATTTTAAAGATAATAATTTTTATTAAAAATCTAATAACTTTTAAAAAATTTGATGATCTGATAGCATAGTTTGATATCATCTTATTCATTGGGCTTACAATTGAAATCTTGCATTAATTGTTGATACTTTCCAGCTCTCAATGGAGATTATTTGGAAATAACTTGTAATCACAAAGGCACATGGTGTTACTCAAGACAATTGTTGAAAGTTAAAATCAAATTACAAGTAGAATAAGTTACAATTAAAAAAAATTAATTTTCATTTCAATATTAGTTAGACATGAAAATTTTTTGATAGTTTAAATACTACCATTAGAATGAAAAATCATATTAAAAGATTATGTAAAAATTTATTTTGAAAAAATAACAAATTGTGCAAAAATTGATAAATCAAATAGAACTGATCAGATGCAATGTGAAATTTTATATTTAATAAATAATATAAAAACAGATAAACATACTATTAATAATAATAATTTTTACAATAATATTAATGATTATTGAACTTTATTTTCAATTGTATAATAAATTTAGCATTGCGTTTGTGTAAAACATTCAACACCTTATAATGCTGAGAAATATTTATTAACCCACAAACGTTTTATCATTTCAACAAACTATTTCATTAGGCTGAAAACGTTTGTGGGTTAATAAATATTTCTCAGAGTTATAAGGTGTTGAATGTTTTACTGTTTTAAAAGATACTGAGTTTGATATTTAATTTATTGTGTTTGTGTTTTTATTATGTTGTAAATCTATCAACATGTTTTCTTATTTTATTTTATTAGAATGTTAGGAAAAGTTTAAATAAAGATGAACTGAAAGCCACAACTCAAGCCATAGAGAAAGTACATATTATTTGCAATGAAAAGAAAGGATCTTCAGAATTAATAGCTGAGTTGAATACACTTTATCAATGTATAAGGTAAGCATTTAATTATATTGAAATAGAGTATTAATATAAACTTTCATTTAATTTTAATTTAAATACAAATATTTTTATTTCAGATTTCCTGTAGTTGCAATAGGAGTGGTTCAATGGGTTGATTATACTGTTTCAGAAAAAAGTTATTTTAAGTTATCTACAGAACATACACCTTTACATTTAGCCCTTTTAGATGAGGTAAATATTTTAAAAGAATAATAATTATAATAATAATACAACAATAAAAATTATTAAATACAAATTTTCAATATAAAATTAATATGCTTTAATAGTCTAAAATATTTTCAAATAAATTTAAAGTGAATTTACAAATAATATAACTATATATTTTACATAATAATTAGTTATTTAAAATGAATAAATATTACTTATAATATGCAAAAATACAAACATTCAACAATTTTCTTCTCATTATTAAATTAAAATAATTTTCAGCTTTTGGAGACTTGTAAGTCATATTCTTCTTGCATTCAATTATGCAGATAATAATCCTTTTATTTAGGTCATGCCAGTAATGAGCACTAGTTTTATGAATTAAGAGCTTTTATTGTTTAAAAACAAATACTATATACTTCATGTATTTTTCTACATAATCTCCATTTCTTTTAAAGTGAGATTAACAGAGTGGGATGAGTGTTATAATACTGCAGATAATCTTTTCCAGGACATTTATGATATCATGCATGACAAAATTTCTTTAATGTTTGCCCATGACAAATAGTATTTATGATTTTCCCATCCTTCAGAAAATCAATTGGAATGCATCCTTCTATATCTCAAAAGATGATGCTCATAAACTTTGATCTGATGGCATCAGCAGCAAATGTTATGGGCAATATCTTTCTTGGATTTTTTGCATTGGCAAATTCAGATGATGCCACTCTATACTTTGACATTTTGCCAAAGTATGGAGTTGATTTTCAAGTTTAAGATGATAAACAAGCTTTCATTGCCTGTTAAAATGAGCAAAAAGTCTTCTCCTTTATTTTGATAGTCTTATCCTTTGTTGTAATGTGATGTTTTTTGTACTGAACTTTGTGATTTTCAGTCAATAAATGCAAGATTTAGCAGGTGCAGATTTTTTCGATAGAATCAATAGTGCAACAAGCAAGCGACTTACCTGACAAATAAGTCTCATTTTTCTGTTGTTAAAGATTTACATGTAATGTGGCATGCTTATTACCATCACATGATTTAATGTTTCATATTCTCAGAATATTTCGATATGATAAATATTTTTAAATTTAGGTTGGTGAGTCATATTAAATTTCTTTTTACAAATATAGTTTTGATTTCATCTGTGAGAAGTTAGGGTTGAGACACAAGGCTTAACTCCTTTGATAGGTGTCAGGGCAGTAAGTCCTGCTCACAGGGTCAATGGATGGTGTTCTTCTAGGTAATGCGAGTGGGGGGGGTTAGTGAGGTCGTCAATAAGGTGTCAGCAATACATGAGTAAGAGCAACCATAGTTAAAATTCAACAGGGATTTAGTATAAAGTAAAACGATTACAAATGAATACAAATACTAAAGCATAATTTGAATAGATTCTAGGGATACAATTTCTGCGGTCTGATTCTCTTACACATTAACAGACCGAGAGAGAGTTTAGATAAAATCGGTTAATTATCCTACCTCATTACTAATGGTCGGTAGTGGAGTGGCGAAAGTTTGGGGAGATGAAGAGTTGATCAGTCCAGTATTCCATAAGGTAAAAAGATTTCTTGAAGAACGAATGCTCCAAAGATTGAATTCACAGCTGTTATATCCCCATCAGGGGTGGGAATTTGGTCAGGTGACTTTATGTTTTGCAGCGATGACACCTCTGAATGTGTCATCACTGGGTCAGTTAGGATGGTGGGAATTAAATAAATCAGTTAGGAGGTTTACTATTTCTTTCGATTGTTGTTATACTTTCC
This sequence comes from Centruroides sculpturatus, assembly GCF_000671375.1. Taxonomy (NCBI): domain Eukaryota; kingdom Metazoa; phylum Arthropoda; class Arachnida; order Scorpiones; family Buthidae; genus Centruroides; species Centruroides sculpturatus. Next base: position 284,678 of record NW_019384493.1, read on the forward strand.
TCATGTAATTGTTTCAAAGTTGACATTCCCATCTATCAACAATCAGTTGCAAAAATTCCATCCCCAAAACTTTCCAGTAGGGGGGACTTGTTGAAACCCCTACTAGCAGATGGATGTTGACAGTTAAACTAATTCTGTGAAAAATGAAAGAAATAAAGAGAAGTTTCTTATAGCTTGTCTTTTTGCTAAAAATATAAAAAACCAATTTCCCGAATCTCACATGTTCATAAATCTTTTAATTTACCAGGATCATAAAATGTTTCAAGAAATTTATAAATGAATTATACTTAATAAATTTTAACTCTGTTTATAGATATAAATAGTCAAATATTTGTTTTCTCATAAATATCCATATAAATAATGAATTTTTTTCAGTAATTTTTTTGAAAAAATAATTTTTACATAAAAGTAATTTACCTTTTATAAAAATTTGTGTTCAACGATTATATAAATTAATTTTTGAATGAAAGATACTTTTTGAGTTATTTACCGTATATAAATTTAAAAATTACCAAAATAAGTAAATAAAGTTAATTAATAAATTGGAACTTTTCAGTTAACATTGATATGCACAAAATAACACCTTGAATGGAATGGCTTTTTGCTTGAGGAAGGCCTCTAAATGTGGCCGAAAATGTTTGTGATTCAGAATAAACATTGCTTGAATAAGTAAGAAAGGCGTTATTTTGTACATATCAGTGTTAAGTAGATAAAGATTGAAAAGCAATTTATATTTGAGTGTGAAATAAAAATTTGAAATATCATTTTAAATTAAGGTTGACTGATTCAAAAATGCAATTATTAAATAATTTTGTTAATTTCACATAAATATATTGTTTTATTGTTAAACATATAGTTTCAAATTTTCCTATTATAATGCTATAATAATGGCATATGGAATAAAAATAGTAATAAAAAGTTTGCATTGACATTATATAATTGTAGTTACTCAAATAATAATAGGTGATGTATTATTAAAATATTGTATAGTAAGTAAAGTAGAATAATATGGTATAACTACCTTTTTCAAACTTTTTTGATGCATGGCTACCATAATCTGAATATAAATCTCTTTACTCCTTTGTATAAAAAAATACCACAAAAAAAAATATATATATATATATTTTTAGCTTTTAAACAGACATATTTTACATTTCTTGGTCCATGATATCTGACATAAAGTGTATAGGTAATAAACAAGTTTCAGACACAAATTAATAAGATTATGCTTATTTTGTAAATGAAACATTAACACATTTCAATTTACAATTTTATGACATTTTATTCTTATAACAAAGTCAGTGGGAAGGATGTGCTTGGTTGTTCATCATCAGTTCTTTAATTCTGTGCATAAGTTTGGAAACTGTGATTTTCATTTTTTTATTTTTCAACATTTCATTCATGATCTGTATTTAGTTTTAATGGTTGCCAATGCTGAAAATCTGCCTCATATAATTAGAACGTAACAAAAATAATTAAAACTTATGGGGCCCTGTTACTTACTTCTGGATACTCCTGTTTCACCAAGCTGTAAAACACAAGTAATGATGAAGAAATGAATTTCAGTTTCAGCATGGAGTCTGATGACTTATCCATAAATTTTTCTTGTTCTCCAATGGTGAGTGTTGATGAAAGTTCTGTATTGAAGTGATCTTTGATCCAGTTGTATTGGTCAATCTCTTCTAAAAAGTATATGTCAAAGTAAATAGCCATGTTAAATATTCTACAGACACAGAATTCATTTCTTCATTCAACTCCAAGTCATTGTCTTCTAAATACATCTCATCCAACTTTTCTCCATAATAGTAATTTCTTTTTAAAGGCTGAAATTTTGTGTGACAGTTGCTTTATTATTAAATGCTTTTATCTACCATATTTCCTGCATCTGAATAAGCACCTGGGCACTTATTCATTTTCACAGGTCAAAATCCCTAGCACTTATTGAAGGCTGGCAACTATTTGATACACGGTGCTTAATTTTACAGTTGATTATTTTGACTATCATAATTTGTTTTGTTTCAGTACAGAGATACAGTTGGTCAAAGTAATACATCTTTTAGTCAAAACTGGAAAAAAAACAAAAATGCTTTAGGTTCTCTATTGCTAAATTTTAAAAGCAACTATCTGTATTTTTATTATTTTTTATTACTAAAGAACTACTGCAAGTAACTACTACAATTAAACAAAACTAGTTTGTAAACGACAAAAAGGATTGTTTTCATACATAGCCAAATGATCGCCTTAAACTACTCTATCTATAATGATCTATATATCTATATGGCTTAGGGTTTAATATACTTATATATGATTATTTTCTTCAACTTATTTAATTTTTCTCAATAGTTCAACTAATCTTGATAGCAAATACTATTTGCAAATACAGGTAGAAGACAGTTGTTTTTATATGACATGTTGTCCTCGTCAAGAATAATACCATGTGTGAGAAATGTACATCATTACATTTTCACACAAATTTTTCTAAAATGGAAACTTGTTCTAGAAAATCTGTTCTTATCAATGTTGTACTTTATTTACCATGGTCTGAAATGAAATATGTTCTACAGTATACTGACAATGTAAAAATTGCAAAATTTTGCAAATTTTATTTTAACACGATTCAACTAAGTGCCAGAGAACTTATTCATTTCCATGGATCAAGATCCCTGTGGTTATTCAAAGGAGGAGGCTAATTGACTCCCAGTGCTAATTCAGGAAAATACAATAACTTGCTTTCCTCAAATCTTGCAACTCAAATTTAACTCACTTCTAATTAAGATAGAAAGTCAAAACTTTGAGGATATACCTAAGTCCAACACAATGACATTACATTTTAATAATGTTTTAGGGGTAGCCTACCCCCATCCTCACCTCCCTGAAACCTAATGAACATAACCAAATGTAGAATTTAATTGTGTGTGTGTGTGTGTGTGTGTGTGTGTGTGTGTTTAAATGTCCTGTAATGATGTATATAGTGGGGTGTAGCTAGTCCCACTATCTCCCTCTTCAAACTCAAAAGAAAATGACAATGAAAGTTTTTTAATTTTTAAAATATGTTAAAATAATTTTTATAGCTTTAATTAATTTGTGTTTATTTCAGCAATCATATAATTCTTAAATCAAAATGGGAATAAGAAAGTAACACTAAGAAATAATAAATCATTCTCTTTGAATAGTGCTCTGCCAATATATTAAACTGAAAGCAATAAATGTTTACAATACTGGTATGTTAAATTTTAAAATGTCAATTTGCCAAAACCAATAAAATACCAACTTTTATTGACAATGTCAAACATTTGTATTTGTTTTCAACAATAAATATCAGCTCTGTACTTCTTTTAATGTAACAATTTCTCTAGCTGTCAGAAGATTGCACTATTGTGTTATACTGCAACGACCTCTTCAGAATTTTTAACACTAGTGGTGTCCAAGCAGCCTGGAAACTTTTATTAAAAGAAGAAAAAAGTTGATGTTTATTATTTACAACAAATACTGATGTTCAAAATTGTCAATAAAAGTTGGTATTTTATTAATAGTGTAAACATTTATCAGTTTTGGTTTGATATATAAGTTATCAAGCATAGTACTAATAGTGAGCTAAAACTACTATTAAAAAACTACAAGCCAACCAATGCATTATGTCATCAGGCTAGATAATGGCTATAATACTAATAAATTATGAAACAATTTGGTACTAGAGGGAGGCATTAAGTGCCATCTCTTAATAAACTTAATAATTATAATTTTTAATTAACTAATTTAAATAATTTAGAACTACTGAAAGAAAAGAATTTGCCTGGAGCGAGACTCAAACCCACAACTCCTGCTTACCATACAGATGCTGTTTATAATGTATCAGGTTTTAGTGATGTTTGTTTAAAACTACTATTGCCAAACCATTGCGGTACTCTTAGCAGAAGTGCAATCTTCTTGGGAGTCATGATGCTCAGTTTGAAAAATGTGTAGTTTAAGATTGATTTTAAATTATATTCACAGATTAAGAATAAAATTTTTATATTTTTTCCAAAATAGTGAAGTTGTAATTAGCATACAAAAAATTGTGTAATGAAAAGAATGCAGCTAGAATATTGAAATAAAATTTGTAGTATTGAATCTAAAACAACTAAATGGAAATATTAATAATGCAGTACAATCAATGAATGGTTTTATTAGTGATACTCCAGTTTTTCTTATTTATATTATATTTAAGGCAGTAATTTTATATTTCTAATAAATTAATTGTAATTAATTTATTAGAAATATAAATTATTTATTTATTAAATTTATTAGAAATATAATAAATTTTATTACTACTTGTGTTTGTTGAAAAAAGAGTTTTTAAAATTTATAAAATTAAATTAATATTTTATTATTGTAATATTTTTGAATTGTAATTAATTCAAAAATGTTAAATTTTGCATTAAATAATTTTTGATTTGTTAAACTATATGGCCATAAATTATTTCTTTACATAAAATGTTAAATTTAAGAACCTCAAGAAGCCTATTTATCTGTTATGTAAAATGCATAAATAAAGTGCATAAATCGGAAATGAAATTTTATTTTATTCAATGGAAAAGAAAACTAAAGTTTATTTATAAAAGTTTTGTTTTGCTAAAGACTCTAACTAAACTTAATCTGGATCTGCAATTTTTTATGGATAATTCAAGTCAGAATATTCCCCATTCCTTCCTAACCCTTGCTATGACTCATGATCCATGAACAGTGGGTTGTTATCCATGACTCATTGTTGGTCATCAGCCAGATGAGCACATTGGGGCTAGTATCATTTATTATTAGTTAGTGACATTATAACAAATCCAATGTTGTCTGTTTTATTCAAAACAGGACTCAAAAAGTTTAGTTTTCAAAATCTGTATTCTGTACATGAATCTTTTTCACTCTAAAACAAATAATAATATGACTTAAAAAGTCATTTTATTACTACTTGTGTTTGTTGAAAAAAGAGTTTTTAAAATTTATAAAATTAAATTAATATTTTATTATTGCTGTACTTTAATCAAAACTGAAAGCTTTTTTCTTTTAATAATTAAAAAATTGGGATTTTTAAAAATCAGATTGTTTTTATTATATTTTGTTTTTGTTTTTACTTGTTTGTGATAAAAGTTTTTGTATTAATCAATATTAAACATAGTCACGTTTTTTCTTGTTTTGTTTAAAAATCTAAAAGCAAACTTTAAATTTTGTTGAAATCTTATAATAAATAAAGTTGTCTTCTGAAATGGACAAATTTTAAAATAATTATTTGTACAACTTTTCTTCTTTACTTTTGATTTTATTAAATTCTACATACGAATTAACTGTCATAACTGAAATTTCAGAATATAATAAAAATCAAGCTAATGTTTTGGTTCATTATCATCATATTAATATATCAAATAATTTGTTTGTTTTCTTTGTTGAGCACTGAAATACAAAGCTGATGCAACACTCTTTTCCTTAGGATAGATCATCATTTCTCAACTCTGTTCCGATTTACTGCCTTTCTTTTATTTTATGAAGTAACTCATTATGAGAGCAAATCGTATATTTATAAACATTCATATTTTTTACAATTACAGTTTATTTATAAATTACATTATTTTAGTATGAAGAAATCTTATAATCCACTATTGACATAAAGAGCATTATCATAAATTTTTTTAACAGAATTTAACATTTAAATTACTGTATTGAAACTTGTATTAATAAACAGGAATAGAAAAGAATATAATAGATAATTGGATTCAATTATGTTTTTTCCTTTCATTTCTTTCAGAATGAATTATTGGAATTTCACTGTCATTATTAAAATAATTTTAATCTGAAGTGTTATCTCAATTTAATCCTTCTGATTATTAAAATTATTTTAATAATGGCAATTTTTTTGCTTATAATTTTTTAATGAAAAATTTATTTCCATCATTCTCATTCATTTATATATATTATACACACCAGTATATATATGTAGGTTCTGATTTATATATATATAAATCCTAGAACCATTTTCATCCAGCTTGTTATGAGTATTGTGTTGTGTGTATCAGTGTAGTAAAATACGTAGTAAAACTTGTATGATTATGTAACAATTATTTTGAATTGAAATCATGTCTATATCTAGAAATGAGCACTGTTTTTATTAAGACAGTTTAAATGGTCTAATTTATTTCTATTATTTTTATCTTTAGTGATATTCATTGAATTATTAATTTTTATAGTAGCAATTACTAAATAAAAGTAGTAAAACTGTAGCAGGTGAAAACTAATGTTTTGGGTCTTCTTAGAGATTAAAAAAAGAGGAAGGAAATGAAATGGTTGAAATTGCTACATAAAAGTTGTCTTTTTATACAATAGAATCCAGTATTGTTGTAATTATGATATTGATATCAGTTGCTTAATTTTATTAGAATTAGCACATTCCAAAACTTGTAAATTAAAATAAATTTATAAAACTTTACTTATTTAATCAGTTATAATTATCATTATCTTCCAGTAAACAGGCATTTTTAAGCTGTCTTTTCATGCTGTTAAAAGTGCAATCATTAACAGTCTTAACTAGTTCTTTAAATGTTAAACTTTTATTATATTAATTGTTATTTGCTTGCAGTACATTAGTTTAAATTGCTGGAATTTCTTATTTCAATTATATATTAGCTGTTAAAGACAGTACTTTGAAAAGACTGCAGATGAATAACATTGAATAAATTACTATTTTTTTTAATCTTTAAGTTATACATTTTTTTAATTGTTTAATATGCTCTTTTAATATCAGTTAATAAAACTAAATTTCCATTAAGTGTAATCTTACTTAGTTATCCTTCTTAATGTTGTTAGTATAGGTGAGTTCCAAAAAGATTGCAGTAAGTAGATTCTATTGTATTTATTAAAAAATATTTATATTATTATATTTAAAAATCCTTGATTAATTATACATGGTGTTTTGCTGTTACTGATATTTTGAAATTTATTAACAAATAATGATTTTTGAGATAATTATAAAAACAATTGCATCATTTTTAATCTGTTTTTTAAATTCTTATCAGAAAGCCTTTGTTTCAAATAAAACGGAAGCTGATTATGCTATTCATAATAAAATTCACTTACCTATGCAAATAAATAATTCTATAAAAATAATCGTATCTATTAATTTTATATTATTATTATTATTATTATTTTACTTACATAGTATGAATACTTACGGATAAATTTTAAGTTTGTAAAATAAAGTAGATCAAAAGTCTATTTTTTTAAGATAAATGCTTAGTAAGAAAAATAAAATTTTAATAAAGTGTAATGTGGTATTAGGAAAATAAGTATTACAAGAAAAATATTTTAATATAAAAACTACACAACACAATTATGTTTGTTTGTAAAAAGACTAAATAGAAAAATCTATAAAAACACATTAGTAAGAAATTTTGACGTGTGCATAATTTACAGTATTAGTATGTGAAATTTTGACATGTAGTATTAAATAAATCTTATGTGTAAAACTTAATTTGCTATATTCACACAAAGTAAAGTTACAAAGTGTTTACAAAATTGACTGCTAATTCAAGAAATCAAGAGTAGAATCAAAGTGCAAGTGATATATACAGATTATCTAGATTTTTTATCTTTGTAACTTTCAGTGATTTTTTAATAAAATATTTTTAATACAATAAATTTATTTAATTTTTATCCTATTTATATTAAATTAAAATTAAGATAATTTTTTTATAATTATCTGTATGAAGTAAACTGAAAAATTGTTATATTGGTTTGGGAATGTATATACATAGCTGTACCACTTTAAATTTCGGTGTATATTTATGAAATAATTGATCTTAATATGTACAAACCTTTTATATACAAATATAAATGTTACATTCCTGAAATGTGTAAGTTATTAAATTCATTTCAATTTTAATTTATATTAAATAAATAATAAAGTACATTTAACCAAAAAACATCTAAACAGCCAGTATTTAATCATTTATGTTGTTAAATCCTTTACATTAACTTCAATTAAATATAATAATAAATTAAATAAACTTTTTAAAATATATATCAAGTAGTTGATGAAAATCATTATTAATGAACTTTGTAAATAATTTATTTCATTAATTATAAATAAAATAAAATTTATTAATTGAATTTTTGATTGTTTGTTTAACTAAGTTATATGATTTAAGGCTACATTGTCATGTTGATTTTAATAAACATTTGATTTAATTTCATTTTAAATTTAATTTCATATTTGAATTATTTATATTGATTTTTAAACATTTTTAATTAAATCTATATTATTGAAATATTTAAACAATAAATGAATTGAAGGAAAAATTAATGAGTATTCAATTTTTCAAAGAATTTCAGTTCTTTTATAGTCACTGATGTGTCAACTTCCAGAAAGAATATAAAGTAATGATTTGTAAAATTTGAACATTGTTTAATATAAAAGATAAATATTTTTAAGTTTAAATTCATTAGCTGTTGAGGATTAAAATAATACTTTTTGTATCAGTCATGTAATCTAAGAAACTAGCTTTGAATTCTATTCACAATTACTTGTGTAACTTCTAAGTTTTGTTTTTTATTTTCTTGCTATTGTTATATAAATCAGTTTTTGTAAAATTAATAGTTTTAATAATTGTAAGAATGCTAGATGATGGCTGAAGATAAATTTATAAACTTTAATTGCAATTAAGAATATAAAAAGGTAGACAATAGATGAATATCCATGAGACAATTTTATAAGATTTTAATTATGAAAAATGCTAAAAAAATTTAAACACAGAAGAAAGTGGTATTTTGCACAGAAATCAGGATAAAAAGATTTGAATATGTAGGAGTGGTCAGCAAGAACTTTAAAAGAAAGTGTGATAAAATGTTACATCTTTAACTAGAAGAACTCTTCTCTGGGAGAGAAAGTAGGTTAATTAAAATGATTTTTGATGTTAATGAGCTAAATATTACAGAAAAGATTAATATTTTTGAAAAAATCAACAGAAAAATGTGATTAATAAATGTGATATTTAAACTCTTCTAAAGGGTGAAAATGGCTTTGCATTTGTTATATATAATTATAAGTGATTTGTTTTAGATTATATTTCTTAACTCTTTTTCTGTCCATTTGTTTATCTACGTTGTTTATTTTCTTAATTAAAACAAAGTTTATAATCTGAAGTCATTCAAAAATTAAGGATGACACAATAAGAAATCAATTCTTCCAAAGTTAGGCTAGAAAATTTCTGAAAATAATATGCACTTGAGATATATGTCAATCATATTCTTGCATTCAAAGGTAGCAAAGAAGTATCTATTGTTGGCTTGATGCCAAACTGACGTATGTAATTATTTAACCTATTTTCCAAGTAAAATAATTAAATAATAAAAAAGGTGGAAAAGTCAGGGACTTTGAAATTTACTGCAAATGCCAGAGAAAATTCATGGAAATTTTTATATAAGAACAGAATATTTGTGATTTTTCTGAACTTTTAACAGATTGTGATTTTAAAGTATATGAAAAAAATTTTAAAATACAAAAACAAGTAAAAAGTTTTCCAAAATAAGAATCTATTAAATAATTAATATTATAACAAATAGCATTAATTTCACTTTATTCATAACTTAAAACATGATTTAGTAGTTAGTTTGCTGATTTAATAATAATACTATTTCCTTTTTTTAATAAATTGAATATTTTATTATAAAATTATTTTATATATATACATAATATCCATTATTAAGAAATATATAAAATGTGTGTTAATTTAAATAAATAAATATTATAATTCAAAAATTTAAATATACTCACATAAGTAAACAAGCCTGAATGTATAATTCATGCTTGGTTCCTTTTGTATAATAAATGTATAGTAATTTGAATAAATCTGAAATGTATAATAAATTCAGCTTGATTATTTGATTAGTAAAAATGTAAATATTAACACAATTCTCAAATTTTTGTTTTTTTTTTTTTAAATAATAATAGATATAATTAAATTTTTTTAAATTAAAACTTGTCTCTCATATCAATCTGTAACATTGATAATTGACAACAAAGGAGTCTGTTTAGATTTTAAACATAAACCTTTTTCATAAAGATATGGCATTCATAGATATAGTTTAACAGCATTGTCTTATGCTAAGTATATAGGTGCTAATTAAATTGGAAAGTATACTAGTAAAATATGGCTTAAAGAAAAGTTCAATAGTTTTTAAAAAATATGGACCAGTTTCAAATATTTTTTCTATTGTTATGCTATCTATTCCTTATTTAGATTACAAAGCGATGCCAAGAGGAAAATATCACTTCTTCATTAACTAAACAATAGAAGTAATAAATCTCTAATAAAAACTAACATTTAGAAAAAATAATTACCATATTTAAAAATTTTATAATGCTATTTGTTTTTTTATAAATTGATTGTATAATAAAATTACATTATTAATTTGTTGACAGCAAATCAATTACAATTGATATTTTTAAATGAAAATTATATGATCTGCTCTACTGGATGAAGCAAATATTTTTAACAATTTTGATTTGTTAATCACTAATTAAACTATAAGTTAATTAATGCAACAATTATTTACTTAAATTAAGAAATAGAAAATTGACAGATTAATGCAAAAATAATGGATGATGATTAAATTATAAAGTGAATGGTCTTAAATGAAAAATGATTAGTTTTGAAATGTATGTTATTACTTTTAATTTTCCTTCTCTAAATCGTTATTGATGATAACCTGCTTGATTTTAATCTTTTTTTTTTTTTTTTTCTCACCATACTGATAATCTAAATTGAACATTTTTCATTTTCTATATAAATTTTTAAAAATAAAGTAAGAATATTACAATAACATATTAATACTTAATTTATGTTAATTCAATTTATGAATTTCCTCAATAATGTGATTTTTAATGATGCATTAGGTTTGTGTATTTGTCTAAATTTTATATATCTGTTTTTAAAAATTTCTATTAAGAAAGATAAAGTGTTATTTATATTTTATGCACGCAACAATTTTTGAAGATAGTGAAAGCTCTTTGCTAATCAATTTAAAACTTATTATATTTAAAGAATAATGTGTGTGTTTATTTATAATCACATTTACTAATCCATTAATTTACTAAATTTTTGTTTCTCATCAAGTTCTCTATAAATTTCTCACATGCTCATATTATTTTTCCATAGTTGTACAGTAGAACTTGGATAATTTTAATATTTTTAATTCAAATGTGTCGTGTTAATTTGAATAGTTCCTCCAGACCCTTGACTTTCCTATAGAAGTAATTAAGAATTCCTCTTTAATTCAAACATTTTTGGTTAATTTGAAGTAAAATTGTGAGAAGTTTATTGAGAAAAATGTATTGTTTATCTAATATTGAGAAAAAATGTGTGTTTAAGCACTAACATTGAGAAAAATGTGTGTTTAAGCACTAACATTGGTAGCATTGATTGGGAAATTCCAGAGTACCTGTATTCAGCATGTTTCTTAGCAATAATATCAATTTTGAATTTTGTATTCCATTAATGGAATCCTTTAATTCAAATTTTGTTCTCAACCTGAGGATCAGGCTGAAAACATTTGTTTTGAAATAAATTACATTTCTGGGCAAAGATAAGGTGTTATTTATATGTATATGTATGTTTCTTAGCTTCAACTTAAAAATTTTCTTTTTAGCTTTAAGATGGTTTGTTGAGGAATTCACTTTAGCAAGCAAAATATATTTTTGAAAAAAATTTCTTTTTTAAAAAATGTAATTGATAAAAGTGCTATATGAAATATTAAAAACTGTAATGCAATAAAGTATACCTAGACTCTACTGTAATAAATTGTTTGTTAATTTACTGTTACAGTTTTGTATTTTATTTACATATTTTAATGCCAATATCAAACTTCATAATTTAAATTTTGTTTTGCAGTCCCTTCAGCTTCTAATTATCCAAGTTCTAGTGTATTTCTGATTTATGCAAATACACAAGTAATGGTGAAGTTTTATAATAATATATTTTTTAAATATTTGTGCCTCTAGCTGCAGCTGCACTAATTTGCAATATACTCAGCATTCCATACATTATATATTGTATTATTATTATTTTTTTTTTAACTCTTTTCATCCTATGGGCACTAAGAGGATTATATATTGTATAAGAATTGCTACTTTTAATCAGTTTTACAGTATATATTATTAATTTTAAAAGTTTAAATCAATAATACATATTGTAAAACTTTTTTTTCCCTTTAGCTGTCATTTTATTATTTCTATCTTTTATCAAAAAATTTAATTATTGTTCTGAAAAACTAGTAATAGATTGTCAACATTTTATTGAAAGTCTTTCTTTATTTTCCTACATGCTGCTAAATTAAAGAAAAATGATATTTCTGATATATATTCTCCAAAATATTTTAAGATTTTCATGTTATATATTTTCTAAATGTTATAAAATTGCATTATATATAAATTTTACATTTATTTGCTCCTCTATCAGATTTTATATTTCTATAAACATAAATATAACAAACAGATTTTTGTCAATATTTATTTTTTTGTTTATAAAAATGATTCCAGTTGCAATTTTTATGATTTTTATAGTTTATTTATTTTTAAATAATGTTAAAAGTACCTTAAACAAATATATTAAATAATTTTTGAATTTTCTGCTTGCTAAAACTTAAAGTTGGTTTTATTTTTACTACTTCATATTACTACCTTTATTTAATATTTATAGATAAAATTCATAAGGTTTAGTTTTTTTTATGTAATAACAGTTTAATAGAAAACATATTGAAAAACCAGAATTGTATGAACCGAAATTTAAATATAAAAGTTTGAAACTATAGCAAAGACTTCAATAATATTTATAATAAAAATTTTATTTTTATTATATGCATTCAGTTCCCTATCAAAAATTTTATTATGTACAGTATATTTGTTTTTATTATGAAATTCTGAAAAATTTTGATTTCTGAAATTTTCATATTAATAGTTACATAAAGTAATTGAAAATTTCTGTTTATATTACTTTCTGAATATTAATTAATTAATTAATTAAAAATGAATTTGTTTGTAATGTTTCAAAGAATACATATCATTATTTGATGATAAAAAATGTCATATGTGTCAATTGCTTAATATATTGATAGCTTACAATTTTTTTTTATTTTAATAAATTAAGTCTGTAATAAAATCAGTTACTATATAATTTTATATAGCACGAATTGGAATTTTAACTCATAATTTTTATTTTATAAAATAATTAAAACTGTAGAAAAAATTTTTTTATTGCAGTGTTTTTTTTTTTCTCAACAATATTCATCAGAGTGATTATAGTTAATTTAAATTATGTACATTTAATTTGTATAGGTAGCAACATGTCATAATACTTTACATCAAAAAGTACTTGATTTATTAATTAGATTGTTTGAATCTCCTCAAGAAGAACTTGATGTTCTTGTTCAGGTAAACAAAATTTTTTAAAATAATTTTTTAATTAAGGTTATGTAACTGTGTATATTTTATTATTTCAGTTAGAAATGAAAAAAATGCTTTTAGATCGAATGGTGCACCTGTTAAGTAGAGGATGTACAGTTCCTGTTGTTAATTATATTAAATCTTGTTGGCAAAGACAAGATACAGATGTATCTTTAATACGTTATTTTGTTACTGAGGTAAATAAATGTTTTTGGTCAAGTTATTAAATATAATTTTTCATTTCTTAAATAATTTTAAAAAGTAATTACTATAATTAATTGACTGTAACTACAATTTATGAAACAACAATATATTTTTTAATCAATCTTAACTCATTTTCTTTATTTTATTATGTAATCAATTGTAAATTATAATTAGTTATTTGTGAATAATATTTATATATTAAATATGTGTAATATATATGTAAGAAGTTGTATGTGGGGAATCTGGAGGGAAGGGGAGGGTATGGAACACTGAGGGAAAGGTGGGCTGACTGAGCAACTGGAAGAGTATCTGAAAGAGAAATAGATTCTGAGTGGAAGAAGCAAAAGAGGTATGTATGGATAGACAGAAATGGCACAAGATTGTTGGGTATGGGTGTAGTGCATGATTTCAGCAAGACCCAGTGTGAAAGTTTGGGTGAGTGTTCCTGGTGTGCTATGCCCTGCCCATACGATATTCTTCAGAGGGTTGCAGGGTGTTGTGTACAAAAAAAGCCACTTTTTTCTTGCCCAGCCCTTTAGGGAATGCTGTGATAGTATAGATAGATAGATAGATAGATAGATAGAAATCTTTATAAAAATATGTGTATAAATATATCATCAATAACATTTTAAAAATATATTATGATATATTAATTACTTTTATTCTCTGAGTTTAGAATTATTATTTTTTTATATGAAGTAATTAGTATACAGTATAATAGTATCAAATAAATTCTACAATTCTAGAAATATTGAAAATTAAAGTTTTATTATTGTTAAGCTTAAGTTTCAAATTTGTAGAAGTGTTTGGCATATTATATTATATCAATCTTTTTATATTTTTAAATGAAAAGCTAAAAGTACTTATTAAAAACAGATTTCATCTATTAGGTTTTTAATTATAATGAGCCCTCAATCAATGTAATAAACTTTTGAGAGTATAAATTAAATTTGAAGTTTCTTATAATTATATAATCATTATTATGAAGACAGGTAAAAGCTGCTTCAAAATTACTAATTATTTTTTATTACTAATTATATTTAATATTTCTTAACACTTATTAGTGCTTGCACTAATATGTTAAGAATGCAACCGTATTGGAGTATAGGTAATTGGCAGTGGACTATTAATTGGTTTAGATGCCATGCAACTGCAACACCAACTCTCCTGTGCATGGGGACAAATCCTATCTCAGGTCTTATGAAAGCTAACAGTATAGTTTAAGTTACAATCAGTACAAAACATCTTTTTAGTACTGAAAGGGAAAATGCCTGATCATCATAAAAAAAAACTGTGATGAAACTGTGTTCTTTTGAAAGATAGTTAAAAAAATTTTTATAAATTTTTTAACTATCTTTCTCTTGATCACATTATGTAACGCATGAATGAATCAAAATTTTTTATTTATTTTGTTTTTATTTCACTTTTGATGATAATTTGTTTCATTTAATTTGCACTAAAAAATCTAAGTAATTTTAAATGAGGAATATTTTAAATAAAATTAGTCTTCAAAAAAGATTTTTTTTAATCTTAAAATTTATGTTTTTTAAGCTAAAACATCTAGTTAGTATGTTAAATTTTTTTAATAAAATTTTAAAAACATTATAAAATGCAAGAATAATTAAAATGACTATTCTTGGAATGTGTCTAGATAGATGATTTTTTTTTCTTCTCATACATTCCAAATATTTCTATTATTAATACTAATAATATACTAATTACAGTCGACCCCCCTATAAGATCATTGATTTTTCCGTTTTATCTGAATTACATGTTGTACGAGTCACTTAGATTTTACAAATACGTGTGCCGGACTGTGAATGGCTCACATATTTGTAAAATCTAAGTGACTCGTACAACATGTAATTCAGATAAAACGGAAAAATCAATGATCTTATAGGGGGGTCGACTGTATAAAATTNCTTCGACGCTTTTCTCCGCTGATAAATTCATCAGCGGTCAAGCCCGAAAATTCTGCGTACAAGCCATCGAGGGCGCCTCTACCGGAGAAATTAAAAACTTTTTTAATTATTTACAGTTTTTATTTTGTTATAAACACTAACGCTTAATAATTTTAGAAGATTATTTAATACATTCGGAAATTTTCTTTTAGATAAATTTTATCGTTTAAAATTTATATTTTATAAACTGTTTCAATGTGTTTATAAATTGAATGATCACTGTGGTAGATAAAAGTGTATATTTTTTTGTTATTCTTCTTTCTTTTTTTTTTCTTTTTTAATAAACTACTGGATTTACAAAGTTTTTTGGTTTACAAGAACTCTGTCATCATATCTCATAAATAAATTGTTAGGTTTACATTAAAAATTATTACATAATTTAACTATTTATATTAGAGGAATGTTATAAGTCCATTTAAAGAAACATTTTGATAATTTTTATGTATGTGTAATACATATTAATGAAAAATTATAATTGTCTTGAAGTTTGATCTTATATATACAAAATGTACCACCAGACTAATTCTATAGAAGTTATGGAATACACATTGATCTTAGTGATGAAAAATAATCAATTAACTACAGTTTCTAATTATTATTATTTATTGAAATTAATCTGTTGTATTAGATATAAAGAAACTAATAACTAAAGCATAAATTTAGCACTGGTAACTAACTAACCATTTTCAAAGTCACATTGTATTAATATAAGGATAAATTTAAAAGCAAGTTAAAGAAAAAGAATGATATGTTGACTAATATGAAAGATATTGTAAAAAAATTTCTCTCTTAAATTTGTATGTCATAAAACATTAGGAAGCATCCAATCTTTTAGCAGGTTGTACTGTACTTGATATTAAAAAAAATAGTATTTGAGTCTCACAATTTGAAAGAACGTTCTCAGAATGCAAAACATGCATTATTATTTATATTTTTAAACAGAATAGTTAAATTTCATATATTATTTAAAACTTTTATTTTCTTTCTTTTTCACTTGTAGAATATTGTTAAGGAATTATATTACATATGACCATTTTTTTACTTTACTTTAATGTAATTTATTTTATATATATATATATACACATACAAATACAGTGCATACATTAAAGTATTAAAGTAATAATGTTCATAAATTCTGTTCTATATTTATATATTTTGTATTTATTTTATTGTATTCAGATACATGAAACTATCTTAAAATAAAAATAAATCTTGATGAAAAAGTTATTCAGAAGGAATAATCAAGAAACTTTGCTCCAGAAATCTAAGAATCAATACTTTACTAGCTGAATGTTGATTCCATATATTTTAGGATTGAAAATTTCTTGAATGTATTGACAGAAAATTATGATTTTATGAAAACCTTTACCCCTTTTTTTTCAATATTTTTGTTTAATACTAGTGATTTATGATTTAAAAAAACAACTTCTACATCATATATCTGTATCNATAGGGACAATAAGAAAGATCGCAGATATATATATATATATACACATACAAATACAGTGCATACATTAAAGTATTAAAGTAATAATGTTCATAAATTCTGTTCTATATTTATATATTTTGTATTTATTTTATTGTATTCATATACATGAAACTATCTTAAAATAAAAATAAATCTTGATGAAAAAGTTATTCAGAAGGAATAATCAAGAAACTTTGCTCCAGAAATCTAAGAATCAATACTTTACTAGCTGAATGTTGATTCCATATATTTTAGGATTGAAAATTTCTTGAATGTATTGACAGAAAATTATGATTTTATGAAAACCTTTACCCCTTTTTTTTCAATATTTTTGTTTAATACTAGTGATTTATGATTTAAAAAACAACTTCTACATCATATATCTGTATCTTATCTAAAATCAATGATTTATATACTTAATATTATTTATTTCTGTATTTCTTCTATTTTTATTGGAGAAAACATGTTTTTCTTTTTAATTATCTGTTATGTAATGAAAATTTATCAAATTGCAATCCAAATAAATTGAATTTTTCTTAATTATTTAACATTTTTCTATTTAGTCAGTTGGTTTTTAATGCAATAACTTGCTGTTTATGGCTGTGATCATGAAATTTTGTCCTTTTGAAGTTTATAATTGTTACAATGAAATATGAATAGAAGGATGCTAATTTATCATAATTGTAATATTTGTTTACAGCTAATCTTATTAGAAATAATTAATTCTTTCTAACTTTTTTTATTGCTTAGGTATTGGATATGATTGCACCGCCATATACACCAGAATTTGTTCAACTTTTCTTGCCTCTTGTGGAAAATGAAGAAATTACTAGTAATATGAAATGGGAAGGAGACAACGATCCTGTAGCAGAATTTATTGGTTGGTATTTAAGATGTGTGTGATTCTAGATTATTGATAAAATGTTTGAAATTTGATTTTGATGAAATTCACATTTCTATTTATAGTTCACTGTAAATCTGTATAAAGGAAAGCCAAATAAGTATAGGAAGTACAATCAGTTGTTGTGATAAGTTTGTTTAAATTTTTTAAAAATTTTATAATGCTATTTGTTTTTTTATAAATTGATTGTATAATAAAATTACATTATTAATTTGTTGACAGCAAATCAATTACAATTGATATTTTTAAATGAAAATTATATGATCTGCTCTACTGGATGAAGCAAATATTTTTAACAATTTTGATTTGTTAATCACTAATTAAACTATAAGTTAATTAATGCAACAATTATTTACTTAAATTAAGAAATAGAAAATTGACAGATTAATGCAAAAATAATGGATGATGATTAAATTATAAAGTGAATGGTCTTAAATGAAAAATGATTAGTTTTGAAATGTATGTTATTACTTTTAATTTTCCTTCTCTAAATCGTTATTGATGATAACCTGCTTGATTTTAATCTTTTTTTTTTTTTTTCCTCANCCACATTACAGTCCCATTACTGTAAATGACAAGTATTTAATAACTCTACTGATTATTGGCAGAAAATAATGTTTAATAACAAAAATTGATTATTAAAAAAGAATATAAAATTATATTCTTATTCTATTTATATATATAAAATAGGTTTGAAGTTATATTTTATTAGATTTTGTATTGAAATTATAAACTTTAAATATTATAATAAATTCACAAAATAACTTTTCAGACATTCTAAGTTTATAATTATTTATCTCATGTAATTAAGAAAGCAACCATAACTTTTTCCAGAGGGAATTCATAAATACTGTAGTATTGTAATGTACTGTACATGTGATATTAAATAGTGAAAAATTACTGCAGTG
Source organism: Centruroides sculpturatus (assembly GCF_000671375.1). Taxonomy (NCBI): domain Eukaryota; kingdom Metazoa; phylum Arthropoda; class Arachnida; order Scorpiones; family Buthidae; genus Centruroides; species Centruroides sculpturatus. The sequence continues at coordinate 303,582 of NW_019384493.1, forward strand.
TTTTAAACTTTAAACGTGCTCATAAATTGATTTTTCAATATAAAAATTAATATTTAAAGCAGTAAGTAGTCTATGATTTTTTAATAGAAATCTGGGAATGATATGGAATAACTCAGTAGCTATAAACTTCTACAACATACCATAAATTAATTCTTACAAGATAACACAAACAAATTTGACAGCTGCTACATAATTGAGGGGATCAACTCTTATAATTCAAATTATCTATTGTAAATGTTTATAAAGAGCAAACTGCTTTCCAAGATAAATGCTTTATCACTTAATGATTCAAGCGTCACATTCTCAATTATTATCTTTTATCGTATTTTATCATTGGAAAAAATTTCGAGTTTAGTAATTCTCATTAACAAAAGGGCATTTCTAACTAAACCAAAATTTTTATGGATAGCTTTAAAATAAACTTGGCAACTGAATCATCACATGATCGCACGGGGTGAATTTTAAATGGCAAAAATGAGGATTTTATATATTAATATCACGTTTAAATGCACGAATGTTTACTGATGGTAGTGTGTGATAAAAAAAATAAAGTGGTTTTAATAGTAATTTCTGTAGAAAAGGAAAAACTCTTGATAGTCTCGATGTTTTTTGGATAGGGTTACATTCCACTCAAACTGGCAGCTGCTTACCCGCATCGGTTTTAACATTAATTTCCTTTTACAATATCCAAGGACGGATCGATTTAAAAATACTAATGAAGGGAAGTAAGCTACATTGGCAGTGATTAACCCGGACCGAGTTTGTAGTTCCAGTCGTTCTTTCCAAGCGTTAAATGCTAATAGGGACAATAAGAAAGATCGCAGGTGTAAGTGAAAGTCCATTACGTCATCTCGGTTCTCTAATTAAATCTCCAAAATATAGTTAGAACACATCCGTAGCTAGCTTCCACCCCCATTCCTGGCTCGAGTCCAAGATCGCATCATCCACTCTCCAGCGAGAGAGCGACATAACGCGGATGACTCAGAATATGTTCTCCGATGGATTAAAGCCATTATCCTCATCATCTTCATCTGGAGGCTGGTAGGAAATTTAAGAAGGGATCATCGGCTCATTTCTGCACTTAAAGGTGAGTGGCTTATTTCTACAATTGGACAAATGGGCGAGAGAATAAAAAAAAGAAAAGAGAGAAATCGTATCTCGCGCTCGTTTTGAGAAATGGCTGCAGGATCGATAATTGGATGGCGTCAGAAGATTTTTTTGTTCGATTATTGCCAAATTCTCAACTTAAATCGGACTTTTTTTATTGTTTGTGTTTTCGATTTAGTGTCACATTTATGTTATCCGACTATCTTGAAGGGACCGATTCTCCGGTAACCAAGAACAAAAAAGATAATCATAATCGTAATATTTCATTAAAGAAAATTAAGGGTTAATTAATTAATGGGTTTTTTTTAATCGTTAAATTCATTTTATATCTTTTTCTTTAAAGCTGAAGCCGAGATATAAATGACGCTATTGTATGTTAATCAACTGGTGCGGTATTTACATACACCACGGCTTGTCTTTCATTAACATTCTGTTATAATGTTATGTCACGGTGAAGGTTTGTTTGTATATATTTGCTATATTTATCTTCGTTTGGCATGCTTAAATCCGACGGTCACGTGACGCGACGTCACTACCCATTGGGATGCGGAGGAGACGCGTGACGCTCGCGCTTAAAAGCCAGGTGCAAGCCGAAAGTGCACCTGCCTGCAGAATGACCTCTGAACCTGCCATGACGTCAGCAATGAAAAGAATCTTTTAGGTTAAGTCGTTTTTGAACCCGATTAAACACGAGCCGATACGGGTTAAACAAAAAAAAAAAGTCTCGTGCCAAGGTTGCATGAATGTAAAAATACCTATCTATATATGCATAATCACATTAATTTCCACAGAATTTAAAATCGAATATTTAAAGAGAAATTTAAAAATAAAAATAAAATAGAATTCTCGCGACTCTAATTTAAATTTTTTAAGCGATCGAGGAAAAAGAATTTTGAAAGAAATTGAATCTAAATAGAGAAAAGGAGAAGAAAAAAAAATGGCAGAAGTAACCGATACAGAAAAAAAGATACATACTTTATCAACATTAGAAATGTCCTTTGGGAGTCGAGACAAACAGATTAAAAAATTGAAAAATCTGATCAACAGCCAACAAAAAGTGATCGGTAAGCAAAAAAAGAAAATAAATGTCTTAGAAAAGATACTGGATGAAGTAACAGAAAAAGAGAAAAACGTTAAAGAAAAATACAAAATTTCCACTAAGGAAGGAAGCACTAAACATAAAAAGAAATCGGTCGAGTTACATCAAACGGAATTACCTTTTAACCGTGGCGATAATCTAGAAGTACATCAGGTGATATAAAATATACACTTGGCGATTTACTCGCTAACTTTTTAAAATATAACAATATTTAATTATTAAAATGAATTGAATTGTTTTTACAGATGGCTTCACCTTCTTCGGGACCGTCTTCTCGCCCCGAAACCCCGACTCAAGCTGGAACGTTGGAGGACCAGTTCAAACTTTTTGCCAAATTCGGTGATTCTAAAAATACGGGAGAAGCGATCACGCTGTCCAATAGCGATAAATGGTTCAAACAGGCCAAAGTTATCGACGGAAAAACCGTCACAACTACAGACACGGGAATCTATTTTAAGAAAGTGGCCAAGTGAGTAGAATAAACTCTCTCGACTTCGATCGAAACTTTTAATATATTAATGGATGCTTTTTCGTTTTTAGAACAAAACGCGCCCTGACTAAGAAAGAGTACCTCATCTTCCTAGAAACTATAGCAACTAATAAAAAAGTCAACTTGGATGAAATGAAGGAGAAGCTGTCATCTTGCGGACCACCCGGCTTTAGTGGGACTACGGTGAGTTAAAGAATGACGTAACATTACTCGAAACTGTTTTTTCTAAAAATGTATATTTGCGTTTTCTTATAGCCGGTGGCCAGTGGAGGTGCAGTTAGTAGACTAACAGACCACACGAAATTCACAGGAACGCACAAACAAAGGTTCGACCACAGCGGTAAAGGTAAAGGTAAAGAAGGCAGAGTCGACCTAACACCTAATTCCGGTTACGTACAAGGTTATAAAGCCGAGGGATCGTACAACAAAACACATTGACCAATACTCGTGAATCCATTTCGTGTAGTATCCTCGTAGTGCGTGTTTAGTGGGACGTCAACTCGCAAATCAAAAAAGAAATCAACTCTCTTCCGATAAAATTTATCTAAAACTTGAGCAAAATCTATATGTGAAAGAACGTATCGTGTACGTGACAAATGATATATTTACATAGGCACAATTAAAAAAGAAAATTATCTACATATAAACATCTCAAAACCAGATTCATTAGTATTAAGCCACACCAACATTGTATAGCATTGGCTATTTTCTGATTCTTTTCTTTCAGGATATTTTAAAATTATTTAATTAAATTTAATACGAGGTGGTTCANTTAGATTATGTATTCAGAAGGCAGGATTCTTAATATCTAGTTTATTAAATGGAATGGAAGAATTATTTAATAACATTTCTAAATTTATAATTTCTAAACTATACCATAACATTTTTTAAGTTATTTTATTCATATTTTTAGAAAGTTTACCATAACAGGATTGCCTTTCTGACTTAAAATAAATCGACATCAATACAGAACTGCCTCCTCATATACATAAATGCATAAAGCTAACTAAATCACTGCTACTATCATCAATCATATGTTCAAGTGTAAGATTTGGATCAGTTGTATGTTTTAAAATTGTACAGTTTTCAATAAAAAAAAAAGTATATATATATTGAATGATTATCAGATCCATTCTGGTTTTTTTTTTATATTCTGAAATGAAAGTTAACAGGCATTGGTAGAAACAGGTTCTTACTAGAACTTTTTTTTCCCCTTTAATTTCAAGCCCAAGGCACACGATTATAATGCTAATCTCATTTCTCTAGATAAGTGTATAAATTTAGTCTGGTTTATGCTTTTTTTTGTTTTCAAATGATGAATTGTTTGAAAACCCTATTTCAAAACCGAGTAAACCATCCATTCGCTATACAACGTCGTACACTAGTTTATATTCCACGTTGTGATAGAGAGCTTTATAAAAGTACTATAATCAATTATATATTAAATTTACATCATTTAGAAATATATATGTATATATAAATGTATATATTAGTAAAAAGCGGGTTGGACGAATTTGTAAAAAAAACCTATAGTGAGTAGTTATATTTATTAACAGCAGATGGCACTGGATGCGGTTTTAGGTACTGGTTTTCTTCATCTACCAGCTTCCGTGCGAAGTTAGAGCCGAGACTCGAGTATCAGTTCTATACAATGAGTATTCAGGAACATAATTGGTGATGCTCTTCGCCTCCCTTTTGCAGGTCGTACATCAACACTTGTATGACTACAACACCGAAAATAAAGGAACCAAACGCTATCATGACTCCCGCTAGCGTCAAAAGGCATCTGGTGCGGAACTCGTTCATATCCGGATCTTCTTTCAACATTAGCGATACTAAACACATCCCTGTCAATAGAAAGAAAAAAAAATGGAGTTTCATTTTATGTCCCCAACGCGTTTCGGGGAAGTTGAAAATTTCGAAATTTACCAGGAAATACAAATATGTTGATGGAAGCTAGACATCCTAATAGTTCTATGACGACGCTAATGTTCGGTGTGAAAACTGCCAATAAAACTGTGGCGATGAACCATACCGACGTGATGATTACTCTTCGACGCTTTTCTCCGCTGATAAATTCATCAGCGGTCAAGCCCGAAAATTCTGCGTACAAGCCATCGAGGGCGCCTCTACCGGAGAAATTAAAAACTTTTTTAATTATTTACAGTTTTTATTTTGTTATAAACACTAACGCTTAATAATTTTAGAAGATTATTTAATACATTCGGAAATTTTCTTTTAGATAAATTTTATCGTTTAAAATTTTTAAAATATTTCATCTATAAACTCAAGTATTAAAATATTAAAGAACACACCACCTGGTGTTTAAAAATACAAAAAGTTAAGAAAAAAAATATATAAAATAAATTATTTATTTATAGGCGCTTACCTTCCACACAATAACAAAGGAGGATAAGTGGTTATCATCTTAATCACCAAAGCACACACACCTATCAAAACAATGGGATCCGTAGCATCGTACTGTTGCATAATATCCGGAGCAACATATGATCCGAAAGTCAAATAACCGAAACTTCCAGCCATGCAGTAAATAACCATCAGAAAACCAAGAGCTAGAAAAGTAGCTTTAGTAAAATCCGCCAAGTTACGATTTCTCATGCAAGCGTAGACAGGAACGACTATTTCATGAGTCTGCAAAAATTTCATACGAGATAAACACTTTAAAAATGACTTTTACCGCTCTTTTGTAGTATTTTTATTTTTTCCTGACAGTATCAATATATGCAAGCCAGTGAGCAATACAAGAAATTGTTTCGAATTGTTTATTTTTTTTTTCTTTCCTTGCATAATTCATACCGCAGATGGTTACGACTTTACTTTGTTAAAATAACTGTACTGTACCTGATAGGCAAAGCAGATAACCGGTACGACTACAAAGACTTCTATGGCACTTTGAGGGCTGGAAAAAGTAATTTTAAAGATCGATTCAGCTTTTCTGTACTTCCGTTCGCTACATCATACATCGGATTTAAGTCTATTTCCTACTTACTAAGTATTGATCACGCCTCTAGGACCTTCTAATTTGTAATATTCGTAAATAGTTAAGAAGACGGGATACAGCATTGCGAATATTCCTAGAGTGCTGGAAAATAATTGAAAATATAAATAAATAAATGAAATCTCCAGCGCTTCGTAAGAAAAAAAAAGGCTATTTAAATATTTAAAAAATTCATTTAGGATTAAAAGTCTGGAGTATGAAACCATCAGCCTATTTAGAAAATTAACCGAAAATTTTTACTTTTTTTTTAATATAAAAAAAAAATGTAAAAATTTTATATGTCTGTCCTAAATAAGGCGGTTTTATATTACTACTTTCATATTTAGGACAAACTACTTTTATCTTCTTTATCGAGTTAAATTTCTTTAATTTTATATAAAAATAAAATTCGTCTCTTCAATTTTATTCCGAGAATTATAGAAGTTTTAAATATGTGTTTTAATCGAATTTTTTTAATAACGTATCCATATTTACGTTTCCTTTACGATATGGCATGGACTTCAAAATGCGCCTTGCGAAAGAGGAAAGCTATAAACTTCTAAAATGCCCTTTTAGTATTTAAAAGTACTAAGTTTTCTGATCGTAAAATGAGTCGTTTGTTTTAACTTATCCATAATTTTTATTAGTATTTTATTATTTTTTTTTTTTATCGCAAAAATTTACAGTCGTCGACACTCGACGCCATCTTGGCCACCCCAACGAGAAGACTGACAGTTGCAACTGGAGTAACTCGCGAATCTGTCACCGTTCGGACAGATTAATGATTCTTCTGTGCAAATCACGTCACAGAGCCGAGGAAAAAAATTCACTGCATAAGTTCGACGCCGTATATGCTTGGTTTTTCCTCCCCTCCTCTGTTCTTTCAATTCCGCTGGCGATATCAATCGATTTTTTTTTTTTTTAAGAAACTGTTACAGTTTTACATTTGAAAATTTTTAAAGTTTAATTAAAATCTTAACGAGATTATTTATTAATTTAAACCATTTTATAACTCCTTGAAGATTCTGTAGAATTGTCGAGAGAGCGATAAACATCTTGACGATTTTTCAATATCAAATCGTGCTTATAACAAGCAATCGATAATTTTTTTAGAAAAAAAACAAATTAATAATAATTTAATTAAAAATAATTTTACCTGGCATAACGAAGGAAATCCAATCTCTGAAAATAGCACATTGGTAAAATAAAGACAATAGAAGTAGCCGGAATTGTAAATGAACGATCCAAATACCAAAATTCACAATAATTGCTTCCAAATAATGATGCAAAAACTTGAAAAAAATTTATATATTTATGTAATAAAACTTAATAATATAAAAATTAATTATATTTTATATATTTAAATGATATTTTCTGATACTTTTATCACCTTAATTTGACAATATTATGATAGCTTACTTAAGGGTGGTATCATTAAAAAAGGAACCAAAAAAAAAAAAAATCAAAATTAAAATACGTTACAACACTTTATTCTTCATTCCCCTAAGAGAATTATTCTTTTAATTAATTTTCTGACAATCTTCATTAATAAATTAATTATTTTAATCAACAGAGAGCTGTACATAACCAAACCAGTTTTTCGCGTGTGTTGCGATCTATTGTGCTACTCAACCCCCCCCTTTTTTTGGCAAAATCATTATCGTCTCGATTATTTATCTCCTAACTACCTTTACATGAATGGCAAAATATAGCAGTACTTACACCTATCGTACTGGTCACCTATGATGATGAGGAAGGTGATGCAGATGCCGAAACAAGTCATTAGTATAGAAAGGGCAGCGCACTGTTGGGCCCTTCTTCCACACATTGATAATAGAACGTCGTGATACGTGTTATCGTAGTTCAGATCGGCACAGTACGCTAATACTAACATGGTCGAAATGAGCAGGAATACCATCAACTGTAACAAACAAATATTCACTTTGTATTAATATTCCTAAATCGATACGAGTTACTCGGTCATTCCGCTTATCGTTTTAACATTTAAATCAGCTCCAGAATAAATATTTGTCTAGTATAAAAGTTTCAAAATTGTAATTATGCATTATTGTCATCGTTTTAACAGAATTTTTATCTAGAAAACGGTGGAGGAAACACGAAAAATTAGCTCCAAGAATACCGCCAAGTTCCGAAATGAATGGGGAAAAAGAAAGAATAAAGCCTCTTAGGTTTAATTTAGAAATGTTTATTTTGTTGTTATTATTTATTTTTATTTTATTTTTTATCATTTAGATTATTATTATTATTAGAGGATAGAAATACAGACAGGGTAATCTCTTAATCCGCTTTCATTCTTAGAAAATGTTATATTGTAGAACAAGGAATTAAAATTGTGAATTGTCACGGTGTAGGCTGGGGTCATTAGTGACATCAGCAATTATAAGAGTAAACGAATTTGCCAAATTACGGTATCTTCTAGCTGACAGTCTTGGAGAGTTTAAAGCGCGATCATCTTTGTGTTGCAAATGAAGCACCTTTTATGTTGCAAATAAGTAAAAGGAGTCGATGCCGAAGAGATGGCTCGATAAGAGAATTTCCATTATAATAATAATCAGATCGAATTTAATAACTCACCACTTGTAAAAATGCAGCGAAGTAGACACCTCCCGCACGATGGTAAGCGTAAGGATAGTTGAGAACTCCCGCTCCTAAAGCTGCATTAACCAGAAGAAAGGCGGCAACAGGCCAACTAGCACCTGTTAAAAGAGAAACTTTATCTATATTACAAAATTAGTTACGAAGAAGAAAAAAAAATGTGCGCTAATATTTTTAATTAAAACATCAAAGGAAACCATACCAAAAAAATAATAATAATTTTCGCTTTTATTCTTATAGAAGCGTACGAAATTAATTAAGATGCGACAGGAAAATAATAGCCGACTGCTATTGATGAATGCTACTATAACAATAATATAAAATATAACACATCTGTATGTAAAGCGTGTGAGAAACTATTTTAATGATTCTAGTAATTCTAGTTTAACAACATAATTATATCTGTAGTTTATCTTATCTAATTACACACTGTCATGGCGAAGAGAATTTAAGAAAGATAGAATCCTAGGCGTAATTAAATCCCCGAAAATGCTTTTCGAAAAATTTAAGAAGTTTTAATGAAGCAGAAGAAGAATGAAAGGATTCGACCGAGTACATTACATCGATATCAATCGTGAATTCAAAGTCCGTCTGCCATATTGGTATTTATGCAATATGGATCATCGTAACCGTCACGCTACTGTAATAAATATAACACCTAAACAGTTACGAGGAACTTGCTCATAAAAGCTTTATCAGGATCCTCTTGATTCTACTTGGCACATGACTTTTACCCATTAAACTTAAAACGCCCGGAGTTAGAACAGATAAGCACTTTTTCTCTTATTTTTTTTTTTTTTATTATTATTATAATACGGTACATAAATTTAAAAACCGTATTTTCGGTTTTATTAATAACTGAATGGTGGATTCTTTTCCCCTTTCTTTGCCACAATTAACAGTTGGTGAACTCTATAGGAATTTCGGAATTAGTAGTTGGCAGATGACGGTACCTCTTTTTAAACTGGGTTCTGGTATTCTTATCACGCTCGTGGAAGAATGTTAAGGCTGGAGGCGACTCATCGACGATATAAACTTACCTTTCGATGTTTAAAACTATCTGAAGAAAGGCCTTTTAATAGCGGATCTCGAGATACAATTGTAAACGTTTAATTATAGGCGATGCCACAACTAGTTTCGGGTCGCGTGTTGCGCTATTCAAAAATAGTGGGATGGAAGATCACTGTCATCAGAATATGCACATGTCGAATTAATAACAACGTATTTATATACATAACATTATTTTTGTCTAAGCGAAACGTGATTATTTAGTGTGATGAACAGTTAAGTCCGTTTATTTATTCATATCAATCTTTCTCGTGAAGAGTATATGTAAGTAGAATGCTTTGTTTATCTGTACGTATATATAAGCTATACATTTATACAATTCTTAACTTTGATTATGTTTATGTGCTGCACCTTACCTACAATATAAATCCTGTTTCTATATCTTAATTAAAAATTAAAGGGTAAAGGACCTATTTGAAATGGTTTTTTAACTAGTATGTCGCTTTCTTTGACTTATATTGCAAATGGAGTTCTGAAGCAGTTAAGGGTGTGATGAGAGTGAAATACCAGAGAATTAAGGGGGCGTGACTCTAAAAGGGGTTAAAAACCTTAAGAAATTAAAAAAATTGACATTTCGGTTAGTTTTATAGCAAGTTTTTATAATTTAATAAGCTTCTCCAGACAAGATCGAGGTCTATTATTTAAAAGTTTTATAGGCTCGAAGTTAACATGCCAATGGATTTCGTATACATCTTAATTGCGACATAAAGGTAATTCATCTCGAATTTAATCCATTACAAGCGAATAATCTGAATAAAATCATTTTTACAATCACTATCCATTTCAATAAATCCCTCGATCCATAAAAATGATCCATTTTAACGAACCAAGTTAAACGTATCCAGTTGCGCCTCTCGAGATATACGAGCATTTACATAACAGGATCCATTTCTAATTAACTTTCGACGAAATTTTACAATCATTCTTTAATTATAATTAAAATAAAAGTTAATATATTTTGCAAATGTGCTAAATTTCAAACAGGTTAACATATTACAGTGTCCCATTTATCATCTCTTTTCATTCTAATTTCAAAACCTATCCTGAATTGCAACAAGATCATCGAGAAAAAATAAGAGAGTTCTTTAGAGAGAGAGAGGAAAAAGGGGCATACGTTATAAGGTTTGCAAAATGGAGTTGAGGGAAAAAAAAGAGAAAACTATCGAGTAATTAACTAACGAATCATAAATTCGACTGGAAGAAAAATGACTTCATTAAAGTTGCAATTGCATAGAGAGAAGTCAAAGGAGAGGTGGCATAGTCAATCAACAGAAAGAGAAAAAAAAAAGATTGGGTAATAGTTCAAGAGGGAGTAGTAGCACGTTGCTGCAGATGAATGGTCACGTCAGAGAAGAAGACACTTCTGCTTAACTCGAAATTGCTACCAAAGTTAGCCATTTGTCGATGAGGTGTGTTTACTAAGTTCGGTTTTGCACACACATCGTACATTTTGTGGCGTGAATACTTCTAATCTTATTGTTCAGCGGTTACTTGATAAATAGGCATCCTTATTTATGGCAGCTTTTACTGTAGAATTCCGAATTACTCCACTGATTAATTGTTTGAGTACAACCGAACTATTTTCTACACGTCAGAATAAAGAAGTGCCACTTTCCACTTGTATAAATTTTGTAACGAGATATTTACCTATCCCCTTTACAGTTAAGAGTTTTAATGCTACAAATTATTTTTCTTTGAGGGTTTTAAAATGTTAAATATTTCAAACGAGCGTGAATAATGGAGGTTGATACTTATTAAGACGGTTAATGAATTTTTGTTTTGTTTAAGTAAACGATGTAAAAGATAAAGCGAGCCGTTCGATGATTAAGCTGATAAATTTTTAGTCAGAAAAGAAAATATTCGCTACAAAATTAACCAAGTATAAACTTTAGAACGATTTTTATAAAGAAAAGTCTCGGATATCTGCGACCAAATTGTACATTGAACGTTGACCACGTTGATTAAACACCAAAAGAATTTTATGCCTCTTCGATCGCGATTTATTTTCTTTATGAAGAATTTTCCATTGTAAACATTTAACTTTGAAATAAATGGAAAATTTCGAATGTAGGAAATTGCTTTCGGAACTACAAAGATTATTAAAAATGGCAGATATTGTCTGATACTCGCATATATCAACCCACGTAACTTATCAAAAGTAGTAAGGGCGTGTCCCAAGCATTAACCTGACACTTTCTGCTTTTAAATGATGTTGTCGCAGGATTTTATATTCGCCCACTTGACTCGGCACCCGCTGCGTTTTGTCGTTTGAAACGATCCATTTGTTGACCTTACGCAAAACTATCTCCTGGTGTTGTTGTTTCGAACCATTTCTTAAACCATCAAACCGTTATCCGGATAAGACGATGATAAATGAATCGCGTTAACCGTGCTAAATTTTAAAAGATTCCATCCAGCGCCTCATGTCTCTATTAATAAATAACTTAAGGAGATTCTTCTAGCACCCATTCGGTATGGGTGCACTGAACTCGAAACGGGAAGGAATAAAGTGGATAACTATAAAAAAAAAAACTGCTCCCGAAAGCGGTCCCACCTGTTCTAGGTGTGTACTGCAATCCCAACTCAGAACTCTTCCACTAGATAAGGAGTTTTATACTCTTCCCGTACGAATGTTATTACTGTCACTGGATTTTATGACATGGAAATTCATCATCATCATTATCATCATCTCTACAATTCTTTCAAACCAGTACTTCACTTGCATTTCTTTTTTCTTTTATCCCTGACGTTGTTTGAGTTTATTCTTCGTGATGCACCCACCATTAAGAAATTTGTTCTAGGAATAAAATTCTTCAACTTTGAATTGCCAAATAAATTAATTTATGCGCTGTTTAAATAAATAAAACACCGGAGGAGGTTTAATTGGTGAGAAAACTATTAAACTAATAAAAAAAATGGTAAAAAACAGCCATAACTGAAGTGACGTGAGTTTACACGTCGCAAGATGAGAGATAGCGAGTGTTTCATTAAAAATAAAGCTTTAAACCTGAGTTAGATGTTATCTTTCGCTATTATTTGATGCGAGAATCGGTTTTTGTGGCTATTAATAGTTTTTATGCTCGTTCTAAAATCTCCTATTGTACGTAAGTGCCTACTGCCAAATATTATTGAAAGGGGAAATTAATGCTACTTAAACACGCAAGCATCTAAACAATAAATACTCGAATACTTTTTTTAAAATTCGTTATTTGTTGTGTAATTTTACACTTAATATATCATTTTGTTAAGTAGTTACGCGAAAAATTGCTATTTTATGCTACTTTCCCATCTATACGAATATATCAATCTTTATAAAGATATGTTTAACGTCATTCGAATTAATTTCCAATGATTTAAATCGATGTATTTATACTGTAAATATATAATTTACTCCACACACAATTTCGGATGTTACTATTGGGCATGGGAATTCTACGTATCAAACAACAAAACATATTCTAGAAACGAGTTAATAGCAAATTTGGATCGAGCCAGGAGCGGAATAGCACCAATCAGGATAATGTAGCACACGGAGAGGCGTGGGATACATTCCTCTAAGGATAATCTGGCAAAGATAGTAGATTATAACGATTTTTACTTCTTGCCCTATTATCCTGACATAACTAAATACATTTTTTTTTTTTTGTCTCTCTTTTACTCATACCCCGACACGAGTTGAGCCTCTATAATTTATGCAATGCGGTAATTTGATATGTAATAAAGATTTAGAAGTTTTATACAGAAAAAAATATTTAAAAAATTTGTTAAAATCGACGTAAAAAAACTTTATAGATTCAATGTAATTAAAATTGTTTATCAATTTACTTTCTTCTTAACAAAAAATAACAATTAATTGCCTTACTTTATGTGTAACTAAAGTTAATTATAGATGCATGGCCTAAAAACTTGCCATTAATTTTCTTTGGTTATTAATTAACTATTATTTCTTTAATTTGATATCAAAATTAACTAATATTTGCTTCGGTTTGTGATAAAAATTATCCATAATTTCTTTAGTTTTTTTTAATAAAAGGAG
>NW_019384493.1:317523-483423 GCF_000671375.1 Centruroides sculpturatus
ATTATATAAAATTAATAATAATGGTAATAATAATAATTAATCATTATTCACTAGAATTTTTATATAGGGAAAAAAATTAAGCATTAATTTAAAACATGAATTACAATTAAAAAAATCATTTAATTGAGAAACTATAACAAGAAATTAATTAGTATTTTGGTTAATGATTAATTGAGTTTAATACAAATATATATTTCTTGATTTTTTTTTATTCATTTCGGAGGGGCCTAAATGCAACAGATTTGGATAAATAGGTTACAGTAACGTTTTCTACGTATGCAAAGCTGCTAGCACCAATTCAAGAAGAAAATTTGGGCTCTATATTCTGACGTCACTATAATATGAGACTATACTAGAATCAAAGGGGGGGACTAAGTGTAATTAAACTGTTTATGCAATTTATTAAGAAAATAAAAAAAATATTATATATTAAGTTTAACGTTTAGAGGATATCAAATTCTGAAAGGAAGGATGTTTTTAAGCAGCATCCCTTTAAAAAAATATTATTTTTTTCCACCCTCTTAACAGACGTCTCTAAGTAATTTAATACTTTCTAATGCTTTTTATAAGATCTTTGGCTTGTTATTTATTATTTTTGGGGATTTTTCGGTATTAAAAAAAAGTATAAAATTTATATTAAAAAATTAAAAGTAAAATTTTTCTTTTAAATTATTATCTTTACCATATCTAAGCGAGATAAAATGTTATCATTTTTCTATAAATTTATGTATAAATAAGTTATCTTCTCGCATATATACGATAATTACCTTCGGAATTTATATTATTACAATTATTCATAACTGTGCTTAGTTAGACTCGTTGAATAGATTTTCTTCCAGTTTAACGATCCGTAATATTAAAAAAAAAAAACTTAAAATTTAACACTAATGTAACGATAGCGAAGAGCAATTTACAGTATACTTTTATCTCGGCCTCTGGACATTCGCCAAAAACAGGGTCAAAGTCACTGAATATAGACATGTGACGGTGTTAAAATGATAAATTCGGTTTTATGGACCCCTAAAATTTGTAAAACAAATAAGTGACAATTAGTATAAACATAAGTCATATCTGTGTATTTGCATATGGTTTTGCATCATCGATAGTAAGGGGTGTTACACCGAACGAGAGAGTGTGCGACGAGCACTTATCGATAGTTTTAGCATAACAGAGTCTATTAACATTATTCTCTAGTGCTTAATATTAAACTAGTCGCTAATACCAAACTTTCTGCATCATCTAATACCAAAATGTTCACTAATCGTTACGTTATGCATCGTGAAATATTAAACTTCCCTTAATTCCAATGTATCTGCACCATCTAACAGAGCTTAATAAACTACTAAACTGTTAAACTATTTTAATGCCAAATTTTCTGTGTCAATTATCTTCATGCATTTTACTTTATAAGTAATATTTTCCTATCGGGCCAACATTAAAAGTTCCGATAAGTATTAAAACTTTCTGCAATATCCAATGTTTCATTTTCATCTAATTCTCTGAAATTATTATAATTAAACTATTCTAAATCTCTTAATTATTAAAATTTTAATATAATCTAATTTCTGTGTTATATAATATTAAAATTCCTTTAATATCTACAATATTCTGTAGCTTCTAATACCTAACTTACGTGTCTATAATATTAAATTCTGTCCTATTATCAGTTAATATTATATATATATTTTTTAATATGAGACCAAACTCGAAATTTTATTTTAATATAAAGTTTTCTGGTGTTAAAACTCTTTTCTAATGACAACTTTTTTCCAGTTATAAGCGGACATATTAAAATTTACCCAACAACTGCAGAATATATCACATGCTTACTTTTTTTTCTTCTGATAAACGTTATGCAATTCGTTCCGACAGGAAAATGTTTTTTTTGTTTTTCAAGTCAGGCTTAGCGTGTCACCTACACACATTTTTCTCAAAGAAGAAATGCAAATTTACCTGATCGAACCGCCGGTGTGACGATACTTCCAGTGTGTTCCACTTCGGAGAGTGGCACCCTCTCCCCTTCTTCGTGGATGGTCGCATATTCGATTCTGTTACTCCTATTGAGCCTGAGCGATCCGTGTTTGAGCTTATCGGATAGATCCGAGGATAGAGTCTGCCAAGGTATGTAAGTGGGAAAGTCCACGCTGCTGTTAAAACTCTCGTGTATGAAAGACGAAGCCATGGCAGCGACTACGGCTCTGGGCGTGTTGTCCCAAAGCTTATTTCATCCCCCGCTAAAACCAGATCACCGAACGCAACGTCTGACCTCCTGTTTCCCACGTGACCCGATCATTGACCAATGGAAAGACTCCCGTGCGGTTAAAACATCCATCGCGACCTTTCACCCCAGCTACAGTTACGAATCACATGGAATTGTGGGTAATTTCCGTCTCGGATAAAAGTTAAATTAAAAAAAAAGAAAGCATATCGCCCTTTAACCCGTAGATTAGTTTAGCGATTATTTTGCCAACGTTAGCGTTAAGTAGACAACATTTCTCCACGCTTTTTAAGTGACGAAAAGTAAGTAATATATTGATTTTAGGAGTAGAAGGTTTAAAGAACCTGCCTTATGCCCTCGACTAGACGCGAGAGGTGTTTGTGTGTGTATATCTAGAGTTTAACTATACCCCGAAGCGGCAGTGATTTGTAGAGCTTCCCACTCGATTCCTAGCGTAATAAAAGATGACATCACCAGAGGCCATCCTGCATCTAAAGCCCTAAACTAATCAGTACTATTCTACTAGAATAATAATTCTACGAGGTAGTAAATATGCTACACGGACTATTTTTTGTTTGGATTCTTATCTCGGACGTCGAGTGTCGTGATGGAAAGACATCGTGAATCACGTTTATCACGTGGTGTCTCTTTTCTTTTATCGAGCTTAAAATATTTGAAAGCTAAAAACATTATCTCCGGTATAGCATCTGCAGATCCGTCACCACATTATCAACGTTTTTTGAACTGATTCTTCCACACCCATTCATCAATATGTAACGCGAATTTTTTCCCTTCTAACCGAAGGTGCCTTCTGTGTTAGGTGATTGACAACACGACCCGTTTACATGACAAGGCATCTTCCTACGTGAACTTCATGCAACCACACCTATCTAGAAAGCTACTGTTGTATCCGAGCGTTGACAGCTTTCCAAAAGACTTCGAAGGTGATAAGAAGAGACCGTATAAGCAATACTACACACAGACAAACAGTTTTTTTCGCCTTCTGCTGGATAATTACTTCTCAAACTCGGTCCGGCCACATCTCATTCACTAGCAAACCGGTTGGTAATATTGATAGAGTTTAATCTTCTGATGTTGGACACGTGAATCACGAACTCGTAGCGTACACCCTGACCTACACGTAGACGGACAGAAGCCAACTATTAAATTCCATTGAGTGAACTACGAGATAATTAAAAACGTGCTTAATGTCAATTTAAAAAATTATCTACCTAAATAGCACAAATTCTCGGCATCTTTCATGTGTACCGAGCCAGTTTTAAGAAGACCAAAAATGGTTCTGACAACCTAGCGAGTTTATAGACCAATGCCGATAAGCTACACCCATTGGAAACCAAACTGTTCTGAGAATTAGCCAACTTTTCTGCCAGTCTAATGGAAGTTTTAAAGAAGTAAAATTAGTTTTAAGGTCAAAAATGGCGTCTCCGCTTCAACTTTTCGACATGTTGCGACATGTTATAGACAGCTGTTGATAAATGTTCTCGTTCGAAAACAGGTAATTTTAAAAATTCTTCAATGGCTTAGATCTTTCTTGTTTTATTTTTTAATTTTTCGAATAATTATTATTCAATCGTTCGTTTACTCGATGATACAAGCAGATACGCGCCTTTCTATCGCTACTTATTGAAAATCGATACGGATCTTATGGCGGGTTCTCGTGTAATTTTGCGTTGTACTCCTTACGAATGTTGGCAAAACCTGTAATTAACTGGTGTTTCCAAATTTAGTGAAAATTGATAGGGCCATCGGTAGTTTGGGTCGGTCGTAACCGCATCGATTAAACGATTTAATTATCATTCGAGTCGCGCTGCATTATTATTATCGCTCTCTATCGTAACTAAACGAGGAACGTTGGTAAAAAGACACTTTTCTCTTACATTATGGTAATCTATTCGAGAAAATTTTTCCCATTTTCTTAGATCGAAGAAAAGAGAAAAGGTAGCAACTTTAATGACGTAAGCATTACGTATATTCAGATAAAAGAATCTAGGTGCACGTGTTAATGACGTCGAAGGGACAGACTTCAGTCCGTGCCTGACGTTTAACGGCAATTCTCGGAAAGGACGTCGATTTAATCGCGAAAAAGCGAAGTAACAAAAGAGATAGAAAGGAGTAAAACACAAAGAAAAAAAAAACAACTTCGGAGATAGCAGACAAATATTTATTCTTCCAATAAAAAAATGTCGTCTTCTTGTAATAATAACATAATGCATAAATGATCATTGGTAGCCCGCAGGATAGAATTAAAAAAGAGAAATTCTGCTTTTTAAGAACTTAAATCTATTCTTGTGAAACGTTTACTCTATGGTGTGTACATTCGAATATCATTTTTGTAGCGAATTTATTCCCTAAGGCTATATTTTTCGAATTTTAAATGTTTTCTATCGGTTAGTAAATAACACGAGATGATATTTTCTAAAGAAAATAAACATTCTTTTCAAAAAATTACAAAAATTTCCACACTTTTCCTAAGTTTTATAGACAACTAAACAAGCGGAATTTCCGAATTTTGATAAAACTTTTCCCTTCAAAATGTTATTTAAGTGTGTGTGTGTGTATATATATGACGAGGCGCCAACGATACGAAGACACGCATTTATTATAAATAAAATAATTTTGCGTACATTCGAGGAAAAAAAATTATCGATGTATCCGTTAAACATTTCAATTATCTCCTTGTAAGATAAACATAACGTGTACTGGGAGATATATTCAATCGAATTTTGTAAATATAACTTTAAGCAGAAGTGTATGATTTTTTCTTATAAACAGAAAACGTTCTATTTGGAGAAGTGAAGCAAAAAAGATCGAACTGTGAAGATTGCACGCAATCCAAAAAAAGAATAAATACTGGTTAATCCATCAAACTGTCCGATATGAAGAATACAACGTCCGAGTTGCATGACACACCACAAAACCCTCTATAAATATATTAACTACTTCTATAAATTTGATTAAACTCAAGAAGGCAATAAGACTTTTTTCCCATCTTATAAAATGGTTTAAAGTATTATTCAAAAATGTATTTATCCAACTAATGACTTAAGCAAGAATCTACAAAGCTCCCTTATCGAGTCTAATCACGTCCAAACAAAGAGAGCGTCACGTTCCTGTCCTGTAGGCTATCTGGACAAGCTAATGTCCATAATTACTAGTTAAACACGGACCCGAAGGATATTAACAAGAAAACTATAGTTTAAACGCCTCCAGCGTGTTTCCATTGTGAAGACTGTAAGAAAAGACCCACTTCGGTGGAGTCATTATAACTTTATTGCCGTCTCGATACACCTTTTAAATATTTTACTAACACGTGCTATCCACGTGCTGTCGAACCCATTGAACCCGATGTAAACAAAAGAATTAATATAAAGAACGAGTGGTCAGAAATACAGGAAACAATCTTCTAGTTTCTTTGGTTTCTTCAGCTTCCCTCAGGGTTTAGCGGCTGAGGTCGATAAACTCGGATACAAGATTAATCTATCTGTTACTTTATTAATTCTAAATCAAAGGATAGCATCTGATTCTTTATTTTCTTCGACAACCGACTTACATTTGCTTCTGTTTAAAATTTTATATATGTTCCTTTTGAACTTTAATTGAAGTTTACTGATGGCTATTTAGATACAGCGAGGATCTAGATTGCTTCCTTTTTTAAAAAAGAATTTAATTTGATGTATACTGTACTTATGACAGTTAATTAGCGGCTGTAAAATTAATGGTTTATTCTTCCCAAGTTGAAAGTTTTGAGCCAAGAAAGATTTACTGTAAGAAGTTTTCAATGGGATGAGACCAGATAAAAGTCCTTTGATCTACAGCGAAAGGGAGTTGTCGAGCTTCTGTTATAAGAGCTTTACACCTACGACTTATCTTAAATATAGTTGTAGTGTCTTAAAAAGCGTTCGGAGTGCTTTAAAAACTGCTTTATAGGCTGCATCGCGTTTAAGAGGACTTAGAAAATCTATAGAACTGCAGGAATTCAACTGTTAAGAATGTTTAGTGCAAATGTTATTTTCAAGAATATTACATTCAAACGCTAAAAATGTTTAGAGCCAGACTATAACGTATTCAGAATGGTCACATAGGGGAGAATTAAAAATATCTTTAAATCCGAGCACATTCAGGATAATGTGAGGTTCAGGGTTAAAAACCTTTTGCACTATAACAAGTTGCATTATTTAGACGTAGTTCTCGGGAAAAAAAAAATAATAAAAATACAATTTTAAAGCTGTCGCATGCATAATATAGATAATTTATGGCGTTACAATACTTTCAGGATTTAAGTTATGCTAAATGTGGGGTGGCCCGAAAGTTGCACCCCATAGAGATGTGAAATAACTGTCTAGGAATTTCAACGAATGCTAAAAACTTGTCTTTGCTACATTAACAATTTTTTTTTAAAATTATTTTGATTAAATTCGAATTTTTTAATGTCTTATACAAAATATTATAAAACGTACCTTGGAGTTTTCTATATAGTTTCAATGCAAAATAAACGTCAGAACCCGCTGAAACTATGTTATTTTGCATGTAAAAGATTTAGAGCGAGATAAATCTCTTTAAATTGTGTATGTAACGTTAAATTTTAGAATTATATCATTGTTTTGATAATTTAGTTACATTGTTTAAAATAATTCACAGAAATACAACTATAAAACTATTTACATGTAGAACGAAACTGTAATTGTTTCGATTAGAATTATTAATCTTCGGTTTAAAAAACGTTTAGAATATTAACATAAATTTAATAGTTCAGTTGCATCATTCTTGGGATAGTTAAATAGAAGAATTATTAAGAGAAAAATAAAAAAATGGTGAGATTTGGGTTCGGCTTCAAAGGAGATGTAGGCTAGGTCTTTTGGTTTATGAGGCCAAGCGTTATGGACACGTTCAACATTATTGGTTCCGGAATTTGTCGTATGACCAGTCACGATTCTACAATGACGTCAGCCCAGACACGTGACAAAATGCCCACCTCTCGAGTATACGTGCCGTGTAATTTCCGTCGAGTATACACCTATACTAACAATTACACACTCGAACCACACAATGTTATTTTTCGTACGCGCTCCATGTGTGGTCCGAGTATACATTAGCCACAAATGATTTCCATCATCAAAATTCGAATGATAAAATAAAAAAAATGGGGAATGTCTGCATATATTTGCAGTGGCCATCAGTCAGTCTTATGTAAGAAGAATGGTAGTGTGTGTGTGTTTTGTGAGTCGAGTAAGTCCATATCCTCTAGGCATAAATACATAAGAATGCCTCTAAATGTCTTTTTATATCTCGTAACGTAAATATAGAAAGTTATAAACATTTTAAACGTCGACTTTAGACTTTAAATACTTCATAAAAATCTTAATTTGTACGACTTTACAATCTGTAATTATTCGTAAAAATTGGAAGTCTTCGGCGAAAGGGAGCATTTCTAATTTTCTACACGTGTCTTCTACTGAAAAAATGGCATTTTTAATGTTTTGCCGACGGTTTAATGTAGAATGTGCATGATAGAAACCAGTTAAGTGCTTCTTAAGGCATGCATAATCACGAATACCATGCTGCTTCTATAAATCCGCATCAGAAATGAGTATGTGCCATTCCCAGTTATGATTGATACGTTTAGATGTTAGTCTAACCTCCAAAAACCATTAAAATATAAAGCCTTTTTTATAAAAAAAAAGGGTTGGTTGAAGAATATTTATGCTTCTATAAAGATATTAATCCCGACACTTCGCACAGGTGGCAACGGCTTCACTTCGAAGGCAGAAAAACACACCTGCACACCCGACTACAGTCACCCGATACTACTTCACCTGTCTGATTTTTAATTTACTGTTTTGAAATCCGAAAGGAATCCGAGTAGAGAGGTAAACGACCGTAACCAATGGCTGCTTCAACAATAAAATATGAACTGGCAGACAGCCTAATTGGAATCTAAGAAAACTCGGCAGCATCTTCTCTAGCAACACTCTATCTGTTTTTCGTTGCAGAATGAATACAAATAGATGCAGACAAGTCATCCTTCACTAGAATACAGGCACGTTGACAAGTCGTTGAAGTCCAGACTTTCCTTTTCATTTGATGGGGGCTCAGATCCGAAGCTCGTGAATTAAACCAGTTCTTTTTTATTGTTAAAGCTCTCGAAAAAACACACACACACAGTCGGATCTTTGTTGTAGAACCGTAGCAATGTGGCGAGTATAAAGGAAGCTTCTCTTAACTAACACATTTACGTGCATACTGTGCTAATTAAACGCGTTACTTTCTTTTGTTTGGGATAACTATCTGGGTGTATACGTCTTCCTGCTTTAATAAAATCACGCACGAAGTTTATTCTACCTCTTTCTCCTCCTCTGCTTCCAAGCTAAACGAGAGCTGAATCCCGAACAGATTGCCCAAATTTGGAAAATATAATTGGATCTGCAATCTCCGAGGAGAAAATTCTCGTCGAAATTTATTCTGGGTTATAAAAATTGGATTTGTATTTATCGTATCGATCGACGAAAACTTCAAATATTACTTTATTTAGATTATATTCTTTCAACATTTATTCCCGTCCTTGATCTTAGTTACCGTATCTGGTATACGATCTTACCAATCGATTTTTCTAAACTTGTTGTCTCCTATATATCATTAACGGACGTCGTGACCAATGACAACACCAAATAAATATCTTTTAAACGAAAATAATTCTTCACCTTCCACTACTCGAGTTCAAAAAACTCGTTTTTTTAACAATTGGATACAGTCCTTTTTTTGCCATCGGTAATTTGTTATTGATATAGCACGGTTGTTAGGGAAGAAGTATCTGTTTAATCTATATAACCTCGTTTTAAGTTGCAGAAATGGTAATAGTTAGCATCTCTTTCCCCCTCTTTTCTTCCGATGTTTAGATAGGAATTTTTATCGAGGGCAAAGAGCATTTTACAATGTTTGCATCTGGAAGATTTCCACTGACGTGTCACTCGCTGATCGTGTTTTAGATGAAAGTATCAGACTGCATGCGTTCTGCTAATCACTGCGATACAATTACACAACTTTCACATGTTCTGAATATTGATTTGCTTAAGGCTCAATAGAAAATTGGGATGTGACCCATATAGGAAGCGAGAAAGAAATGATTATGTCACACCGCAAACTGTTTATTTTAATATTTAAATATTTTAATAACTACCTCTGCGCTGTTTTTTGCATCAATGAACTTAATTTTTCACTCATTAAATAACTTTATTTGTATCACATTTCCCCCCAGAAAAATGAATATTCAAAATATATTCCCATAAAAACATGCAAATGCAGGCAGTGATATGTGCAGCAATAAGCTTATATATATATATTCGAATAAAGAAGGCCGAGTAATAAATTTTATCTAGCAAAAATATCGATGAATTGCTTCTAACATTATTTCTTCGTAATAAAACAGTTTACGGTTATCTTATCGAGTTTGCTTTGTAAAATAAAAGTGGAAGGACTTAAAAAAACTATAATTTATCTAAAAATAAGCACGAACATATCGGAGAATTTACATATTATGTGCTACAGTTTTTTTTAAGAAGGCATAAATGTTAGTTTATATGGCTAACACTCGACGTTAGTTTGGCGCTAGAAATAATAAAATCGCTCATTTCTTTCGGAATATTATCATTATTATTATTATTTTTATCTATTCTGCATAAAGAATTCCTGCGAACGATTATAAAAATAATAATAATATTCGAAGGGAGAGAGTGTGTACTTAATGCGACATTTCTAAACTTAAATTCGTGCGAGTTCAAAATTTTCAATCGATTTTCCTCATCTTCTGCACCTCTTATTTTAAAAAAGAAGAAAAGGGTTTTTTTTTATATGGTAACCCTTTGCGTGGCAGGTATGAGAGAAATAGATTTGCAACAGTTGCAACGGTGTCTCCATAGTGATTTGATAAAAATGCCCAACATTCGTTGCTTTGAACCATTTTCAATCATCCCCGATTGTCCTGCCAGCATCTTCTGATGACAAATGGTTCCTTACCGGAGTTGTTGTAATACTATACTTCACTAGATCTTGGACAGTTTTGACAGATGGAGTAGGATGTCAGATCTTTTCTGCTATCTTTTGTGTGAAGAAGTTCCTCACATCAACATCCAATTTTCTTTTACTTTTTTTTCCTGGTGTTGATTCGATTTCAAATTAAAACAATATGTAAAAAAAAGAAAAATAGAATTTCGATGCTGGAATCTCCCTCTATCAATGCTTCACCGTTCGTGAGCCACCCAACTGTGAAGAAATGGCTAATTGCTGATGCCTCGTCTCTCAGCAAAACGTTGACTAAAACGGGCATCATCCATCTTTTAAGATTTTAATCATGGCCTTTATAATTGATTATCCAGCTGTCTAACCGAACAAAAACCTTAACAAGGTGATAATAGGTTACAAGGACAAACTGTTGTATGTACAGATAACTAAAATATTTATCAAAAAGTGCACAACTGTGGCTCCTACCCCCTTTCTCCTGTTGCATGACGTAAAGAGAAGAGAGAGTGAATGGTCATTGAACAATAATGGGGAGAGCCTCCTCCGGGCTAGACACCGTACTATTTTCTAAGAAAATGAATAGCGGTTGATGTGAATGAAGTAATGGTTGGTAATCTGGTTCTGCAAGATGTTGTCGGTTCACGAACCAGTCTGGAAGAGCGTGACGTCATCAACTGCGTGGCCAGATTTTAATCTGGGGGCGGAAGCCATTGATAAAACTCCATATCGCCATTATCGACTCTAATAGAATAATTAACGTTTTGTTAATAGATTAATCTAATCTCTTTTTATATTTTAATTATAATCGTACGAAAGAGTGAAAGAAGAAAAAAAAAAAAACAATTTCATTCGATAAGTTTCCTTCCTTATTTCAACTTAACTCTTATATAAAATTGATTCTATGATACAATAAACAAGAGGAAAGTAGTTTGGAGATGCGCTCTTGACTTACATAATGACTTTTCTTGAAAAACTTTGGATAGGTAGAATGTTTAAAAGTTAATGCTCGTTTATAAAACATTATTTCACAGTAGTTTCCTTAGAAAAATAAAAATTGGTTATGTTTAAAAGATTTAAAATGCATTTAGATGGGTATTGCCATCTTGCGAGTAAAGCATGAAATGGAGAATGACTTAAATGTTTTAAAATATTTTCAATCAAATAAAAATAAGCGTAAGTAAACGTTAAATTATTTAATATAAAATAATTACTTAAAAGCCTTTCGAATTTTAAGAAAAATAAGAAAAAAATAAATTACTTATGATAAAAAGAACGATAACGAGCAAAAAAAAAAAAAAACTAACAAATTTAAATTAACGAAATATCAAATATAAATTTTAATTTAAACATAATTTTCTTGAAGTATTTTTAAGCATAATAAATGAATATTTAAGATAAAATCATAATTTTTATTAATTATAATTAAATGTAACGCGAATTAAATTTAATCCGCGCATTTTACTTCATTATAAAGTGTATAAAATTTTCCTATTTATTTTTTTTAATGAACTCTTAGAAATTGTTTTGCGTTTTAATAATTTTAAATAATTTCATTTAAATATTTAATTTATTTATTTATATCGGAAACTATTGACAAATGCTACTACAGTAATAAAGAAGAGAAGAAAAAAAAATGGCGTGCGTCAGGTGGTGACCTCTAGCGGCCGGAAACGGAACGAACAGTTGTACTACTATAGTAATAAAACTATATTAAATTTAAAGCTATATAATTGTATTTGGTTCAGTGTTTAAATTTGTTAAAATAATAGAAATTATTCAGTTTTGTTAAATATTAAAATTCCTCATCGGAGACGAATTTAACGTATATCGAATGTTGCATTATGAGTAGAGAGATAGCATTATTAACATGTAAAACGTGTCTGCTATAGGAATATTGCTGCGAGTTTGTTGGAATGGAAGTTTAAACAGATTGAAGGATTAATGAAGATTACTGCCAACATTAAATGCTGATGGTAATTCAGACAAGGTCCTTCAAGTTCTAAATCTAATTATCGTTGCAGACTGCTTGATAATCTTGTTTCCAAACGATATTAGATGACAAGATAATATAAAAGACAGTCGATGCTATCGAATTAATACATTTTTCGCTTCATATTCTGCTATTTTTTTCCGCATTTTTGAACCATTAACTTAAACAAAAACGTTGAATATTACTCGATTTTTTTTTTTATTCTTGGAGTTGGTAAATTATCGAAAATTTGTGAAGAGAAATCGATTTTTGTGAATTACAACAAAGTACACAACTATTTTTATCGACATTTTTATATGCTTCTAGCTAATTTAATTAATTAGTCAAACAGTTTATTAATAAAATATTAATTTAATTGAAGCATTCGTTTGAGCCACAATTACTTGATTGTAATCGGTGGTAGGAGACGGGGAAAAAATAGGGAATTTTTCCGGTTTTTTGTCGGTTGTAATAGGGAGGAAAGTGTATTAAGTTAGAGAAAATAAAAGTTTAAGACAATCTAAGGTAGAAAACATAATGATTTTTCAACAAGAAAGAGAACGTCGTCTTTGATAATCGATCGTTGTTTGAGAAAAGAATCTTCCAGACATCAAGGCTACACACACGGAGTCGAAAACCTTTCTTTATTCAAGTCTGGCTCCAAAAATCTTCTCAAAGACAATATTTAACTAAACTTTTCTAACCGAATTAAAGGTACAAAAATGAAGCTATTTTCTGTCATGGCTCCTTCTACTGTTCTTAAACAGTTATTAAGAGAAGGGAGGATTTTCGGTTGCAGCATCAGAAGAGCCGCAGGAGTTACGACTAAAAGGTGCAATTTTAAGACACGATGAACTATAAAAGTGCAGTAAGTGTGTTTAAACCCTTAGGTAATGCTGTAGAAATGTAGCTTTTTGAGAATTCCTGCGGGAATACAAACAACAAGAGATGAAGGCCCCGTTAGAGAGATGGAATCTTTAAAGCTGGAAGACAAAACGACGCTCGACCGTCTTCAATTAAATGATTAAACTTAGCTTTGATACTCGATGACATCTTACATTTTCGCTTAATACCGTTTCCGTGTTAATTTAAACTTGTCTTTAAAGATTAAAATACGTTTTTGCTTTTTTATTTATTTTCTTTATTTTTAAATTACGAGAAATTCTAGAGAATGTATATGAAAAGTAGTGCGGATTTTTGATGTAGTTTTAGTTTGGTAGTTAATTAGAAACAGCAATGATTAGAAACAAAATACACCCGGGAGGATCAATGTCATTTATCGATCTACTTAAAATGACTGCGAAAAACGTTGGTTTAATCACCAGAAAGAAAGCAATCGAAGCATAAAATCTCTTCCAGTTAAAATAATCGCATAATTACTCCGTTCGAATATCTTTGGTGCCATTTCTAACTCTCGCTACCACAGCAAAAATCCATGCCAATTGCAACCGAACTGTATGAAAATTGAATTTTTCTGAATAGACAAACTATTTAGCCATGATGGATTTTTCTGTCCTCCTGTTTGTTAGTTTTTGGTGTTATGCGATTTCCACCCAGGGTGATGTTTGTCAAATTCCAGATATTGCATGATGGATGGGAGCCATTGCCTGACAACTAATTTTTTTTTTATTTTTTTAACTCTCACTGTGTCGATTCTAACGCATTCTCCGTTAGAAAAAAATTCTTTAGAACTTTTGTGAGATTATAAAATTATTTTTTTTTTTTTAAAGAAACCCGTTATTATTTAAAAATTCCAGATAGAAGATAACCAAGATCGGTATCTACAAGTCAGATTTCACGTAATAAAACTGGATTTTTTAAAGGCTAAACTTGAGGTCGGTTATAATAATGTGGTGAATTTATGGGGTTTGTTTTATACTAAGCCAAATTTTATCGCTTTTCGTCGCGTGTTTGCCTTCGATTTTGTTTTTAGAAACAGAACTTTCGATGCCAAAAACACGATATCGACGGGTTTAAAATAAAAAAGAAGAACATTTCTATCGATCTACCAGTTAAAAAATATCATCCGAACGTCTTTAATTACTTTTCTCTTAGAAAATTGTGGATCCGGATGGAGTTGGATTTAGAAAAAATGGCGCAATTCCGAACTACATCTGAATTTAAACTGTCAAACGGTACAGAATTCTTGGAGGAAGGTGCGCGAGAAAGCGAAAAAAAAAGAAAGGTGCAATAAAACAGCATGGGAAAGATTTCCGGGAATGTGGGGAAAAAAATATATGCAACTCATCTCGTAGAATGAAGATTTGTAGCGTGGAATGAACGTAAAGAAAAAAATTAGATGAACAGGATAGGTTTGTTTATTACAGGAGTGGTTCTAGAAAAGAATGCATTCCAAACGCGGTAATGGAGGAATGGATCGGATGGCATTTTCTTAGGGTAGTATATCAAAAGTAGAATTTACGCTATACCGAGAATTGTCCGGGAAATTATCCGTTTTCGGTACTATCGGTGGTAGAAAATGGATATTCTAAGGCGCGCGTACGACTCGAGTTACTCAGGTTGAGTGGAAGATTAAAGTAATGCAACGTGTACGGCTTCCATATCGTCTCGGGTATGTCTCCAACTGGAAACTTTTCTTAGAAATTCGAGTAGGAAAAATCGATATATGCAACCAATCGTTAATTAATCAATGATTGTAACTTGCCAAATGGCATAATTTTAGCTATTTTTAGGGAAGGAACACGGAAAAAGACGTACACTCCTGTCCAAAATCGATAACCTTTACAATGTTACACTTCCGATCGGTTGATGCTTCCCTTTTCTTTTTTCTTTTTTACATTTTTACAGTTAAAAATTCCTTCGTTTTTAACGCAAAATTACGCAGAAAAATTCAAATTTCGTAAAGAAAATCGAGCGATGTCTTATAATTCGTACAAGCGTGATTAAATAACAATATAAATGGAGGGAAAATGGAAAAACAGAATAAAATTATTGAAAAAGATTTTTAACTCTTAAAGGGTTGACAAGTTTCAAAACACACTTAAGTATGAAGTCAAGTTGGCTTGACATGAAATATTTACAGAAACCAAAGCAAAGAGAAAAGTGCCGTCACTTAAAGTAACAAGCAAGGTACTTGTGAGGGGTAGTTTGCTTTTCTATGTTGAGAATACATTTTTTAAAAGACGTGTCAAGTCTTCTCGCTGTCGATGTCTGGTGAGCGACACGCGATCGATTTGCTATGATTTAGCATTTTTGAATATTTTTCCTTTCTGCAGTTCCCCCCTCTTATACGTCTTTAGTGTATAAGCCGCTCTTCTCTTCTTTTATTTTGTATTTTTCTAAGCGTGCCTTCTTGTTCGTAAACAAACTCTGAGGATTTTTTTTCTTCTTCTCTCCCCCTCCTTTCTGTTCTCTCTGCCTTTAAAAGTAGAACCACTTCTATTAACTGTCAAAATTGTAGAATTTTAAATCTCTAGACGTTTATCGATTGATGCAGACACAATAAACACGAGTAATTGGAACAGAATCTCTTAATATACAATCATTACGAAGAAACGACTAATTTAAAACTGAAGTTTTTCGTAATTTCCCCAAAGACTTCAAACCAGAACTAATTGCGACAGATTCCATTTAGTTATGTTTGGTTTAGGTATTAAAATTATAGGTAAATTTTAAGGTTTTATCGATTTTACTTACGCTTCTAAACATACAAATTTTATTATTATGGTAGTATCGAAATTCTGACGGCATTTTTAATTAACTTTTTAACATATTTCCTACAAATTCCGACGGCCAAAACCGCAAATAAGCCTATATTTAGCATTGCTTTAACGTTTTGTTGTTGTAGTAGTATACTGATCTGATGATAGAGAAGATCTTACATAAAAAAATAAGCATCTTTGCTCGTCCAAATTTCAAATATGTTCTTGTTATATGTAAACAACTAAGAATAAAATATATATATAAAGAAATTCTTGTTTATCGATTGCATTTTTGTTATTGTAGTAGTGCAAAGATAGCGTTAAGATAGAAATTTATAATTAATTCTAAAGAAAAACTTGCATTTCCGAAACATTCTACTTGATACTACTTATCTATAAACATGTTTTAAGTAAGCTTAATTATAATTGGTTTACTCGTTAAAATTATAAATAATCTGTAGGTTTTTTAAGCCATTTTTTTTTTTTGCTA
Organism: Centruroides sculpturatus; assembly: GCF_000671375.1. Classification (NCBI taxonomy): domain Eukaryota; kingdom Metazoa; phylum Arthropoda; class Arachnida; order Scorpiones; family Buthidae; genus Centruroides; species Centruroides sculpturatus. Next base: position 333,897 of record NW_019384493.1, read on the forward strand.
CTATAATAGTATTATTGGACTTATCGAGATATTCTTATCAAGTGTGTACTGTATATTTTTAAATATTTCTCGAGATTTAAAATTAGAATTATGATTGATTTCAACATTAATATCCATTAATTCATCGACTTTTTGTTATTGTAGTAGAAGATTTTTATGATATAATTTAACTATTAATTTTTCTGGATTTTAAATTAAATTTTCGTTCTTGTGACGGTTTCAAGCGTTGAAATGTCTGCAAAATTTATTAATTTATCGTATATTTTATCACTGAATTTTGTTATTGTGGTAGTATCAGTTGAGATAAAAGCAGTATCAACAAATAATATTTCTCTTTGTATCATCACCGCTTGGCACAACCGTTCATTTTAAAGATAAAATCAAGCATTTTGTTATGAAATTCTACAGATTTTAATTCGTCCATTTTGTTACTATAGTAACATTAAAATTTTCATCGTTAGAATATAATATTCTAGTTAATTTTCGAGATAATCCATGCTTCCATTGGTTCTCTGCAGATATTTCAAAGCTAGTAAACATCTACCTTATTAATAATGTTATAAAAGTAGCATCAATCGATATTTATACAGAATCTTCGTCTTAAATAAAAAAAAAAAAAGCCTATAGTTCAAATAATTCGTTTAATTTTCTAGATTAATAAACATTTATAAACAGAATTTTTGATTTAAACATTAAAGTTACACATAAATTTTTCAGTCTTATCGATTACTGCTGTCCTTATTATTACGGTAGCAGCAAAATTTCTATAGTCTCAAAGAATTAGGCTCATTTTAAATTAATTTTAAAGATAGAATCGAGTCTTCTCTTCACAATTTCAATTATTACTAAGCTTATAAACACGCCTGTTTATCGATTTTGTTATTATAGTAGACTAGATCATCATCCGCAACGAGAGACATCCGATAAATTTTCGACAACATCACCTCGCGTTATATTCTTTCGGGCAATTTACTTAAATTTATGCTTACCAGTGGCCGAGTGGATAAGACCACTAAACAATGGTCGCGGGTTCGCGCCTCGCCAACGGGCTGGCCACGTGGAGTTTCCCGTGGCCAACACTTGCCTAACACTTGAATAGGCCAGTTTCCTGTAGAAAGGCACTCTCCCTTGGCAAGATCGATCACGTGTTGCATTACTTTACCCCATAAATCCTACAATCCTATTTAAATATACTAAACATTCAAAGCATAAAGGAGTCATTCTGTTTAGTTACCGTTACCTTATCCCATAAATCCTACACTCCTACTTAAATTTAACAAAGATTCAAAGCATAAAGGACACATTTCTGCTTATCGTTACCTTACGCCATAAATCCTACAATCCTATTTAAATATACTAAACATTCTAAGCATAAAGGAGTAATTCTGTTTAGTTATCGTTACCTTATCCTATAAATCCTATATTCCTACTTAAATTTAATAAAGATTCGAAGCATCAAGGATCTATGCTTAAATCAAACGTAACTAAGCAGAATGCTTAGTTACGTTTGATTTAAGCATAGAAAATTACAAATAAATTCTTAAATTTATCGATTAGAACGTGTAACTTTCGTCACTAAGTTAGCACAGAGTAGGATTTTCGTTGTTAGTAATTAATTTTGAAAAGTAATTTCTAACTTTCAATGCATTTTCACTCGACATTACTTGGTTTATGAAACATTCCAAGATATTTTCAACATAACAGAACTGAGAATCGTCGTAAATATTTGACGACGCTACTTAAAGGATTAAGTCTCCATAGAGATGTACAGAAATATAAACATTGTCATGCAAGCAGGCGGCAACAAACATAAAAATGTCACGTAGAACTACTATCACAGAATTATTGAATATTTTGTAACAGTTTTTTTTTAACCTCGGGGAAAATATTAAAACTAGAAAGGCTTTCTACAATACTGAAATATTCAAATATGAAGATGAAATAAGAGATTTTTGGAAGTTTAAGAATCTGTTAGAAAAATCTACTTGTTGCTTTTCAACGAGGATTTCCATGCAAAGATGCCTGAGAGCAGCATCACTTCTTACAATTCTTTTCTCTATTTATCTTATAAACATGCGGGTTAAACCTTGCGTAAATATAAAAAAGAATCAAGTTTTAAAATCTTAAAAATTATTATTTAAGGTTTTTTTTTTCTTACTTATTTTTATTGTAAGAAAAATCGACTTTTCAAGTCCGGTACGTGTTTGATCTATGTTTCTTTCAATTTGATTAGGTTGCAGCCAGATCAGACAAATTGCCTCCTTTGTAAAAAGAGAATTTCCTCTATTGATAAAAATCTATTCCAGTTGAAAACCCTCTTTTATTATATTAAATTTGTTGAAATATCGGAAAACATTAAAAAAATAAGATAAAATTCCTGTAAACAAAATATTTTTTAGTCCAATATGAATATATCTGTTTACTCTTCCAACAGAAATTATACGTGTTCTAGAAGATATTTTAATATTTCGATTTCTTTTGATGTATCTTCCATGCTTCTCATACATAAAAAAAGGGGGAATCCATTTTGTATAGAGAATATCCCATAACCGATGCAGCACATGATCGAGACTTGTTATGTTTAAGTGACTTTCCATGTCTTCACCACATGACCCTAGACTTCTTCAATAAAAGCACCCTAGTGCCTTCTTCAGACTCGAGTCAACTATTATTTATCTTACTGTTTCCGCCACATCATTTCGTTTTATAGATAACTCTAAAACCTTAGAATATCTTCATGAATTTTTCTTTATTATATAAAACATCCAAGATGCGTCTATATAAGTTTACTTCCGCTCTCCCTCCTCCTCTTCTTTTTTTTTTCTCTTCTTCATCACTTGGAAGCGTTGAAAAATCGTTCGAATTAGAAAAAAAAAAATATCGAAGAGAGAATTATTTTTAGAATGAATTTTTAAAAGAATCTCGAACGTTCATCATAATCTATTGACGTCGTGGACACACAATCTTCTGTCAACTTGCAAAAGTCCTTGATCCTCCGATATCAGTCATGCCTCTTTCAAAGAAAACCCTAATCGCTCTTTCACAAAGCATCCTAAGTCGTTCTGTCGACCTCTTCTCTTTAAAGATTACCATAGTTCGCTACCTTTTCGAAAAATGCGGTTCGTTTTCTGACTCTTTAAGCTCAGAAATTCTGTCTGAATCAGTAAAAAAATTTGTTATTTATATACTTTTTTTTTTCTTCTCCTCTTCCTCCTCCTTTAACTCGACTGTTACTAAACAACTGCTTTCTAATATCTCTACCTGTATAAGACTCCGTTAAACTTGATATCTTTACTCACTCTCCAGTAAAAAATTCTCTAGATTTTTAGAAAAATAAAAGATTCTAAGCGTAAGAATTACAAAAAACAAAAACACTAAAATTTAAAATTTATTTTAAGTTAAATCAATTGAAAATAAAATAAAGAGTGCGTATATTTTACTTTTTGTTTAATTTAAGTAACGCTTTAAGCTTTAATTTATTGTTTTTTTTCCCCGAATATTTCTATATTAAAATTGTATTTTATAGAAAATTTCTTAAATTTTCACAAAAATAATGATTTAAAAGCAAAAAAAAAATGGTTTTTTTAGTACATTTTCAGTTAAATTATAATTAAATTGTCCGAGTTAATCATTAAAATTAGAATTTTTATGGTCTACATTAAATAAAATTTTCTTTTAAAATAAACCTGATTTTTATTTATTTTAAGAAGAAAATTTTTAAAGACTTAATAGCATAAAATAATTTTATTTTGATGCGATTTGATTAACTCTTTAAACACAAAATTCTAGTTTAAAATAACGAAAAAAAACAATTTTTTTTTTGGTTTGACTTAAATTACGTTTAAATAGAAGCGATTTTAATCTTTTTTTTAAACAAATTCTTGTAAAATTGATATTTTTCATTCGATTTAAAACAAAATTCGTCTAATTTTCATCAAAGAATCTCATCGGCGAGGACATTTTTAAGTTTCTTTATCAATCTCTCACACAAAAAATAATCTAAACTAACTAAATTGTTATTTTATTTGCTTAATTTAGAAGCAAATTTAACTAAATATTTCCCCAAAATAAAATTTTACTTATAATTTAGGGGAAAATTCCCTAAATTTGCTTCCAAATCCCTAAACTTTAATATAATGGAAGAACACCTCAGAATGAAGAGACATAACGGTAACCATATATCTAGTTTATTAATAACCAAATAAAAATTTATGTATCTAAGAAGAAACAATAAAAATTTATGATTCAGATACATAAAAATTTAACTTTGTTATTTACATAAATTATGTAAAATGGCTTAATGTTTATTTTACACAATAAAAGTAAATTCATGCCAAGAAAATTGTTAAGTTATGTATAATTTTTCTCACTTATTCGAAGGATTTTAAAGAAAAATTTACTAATTATCCATTTAGAATAAAGATAAGAAAGTGTATAATAGAATGATACATCATAGGGTTACTCGTCATCAGTCAAACTATTGTTACAAAGGCGATTAAACAACTGCAGAGAACATCTTGCTAGCAAATAAACAAGGTTATTGAACCCTTGAGTATTGAAGATCGTTTTCCAAACGAACTCAGCAAAACACAAATAACACTACAGTTAGATATTTGGCAATAAAACTACGTAATAACCTAAGTCGGTTACATAGACTTTTATTGGCATCAAGCTAAGTTCTGGACAAAAAAAAAACACACCCTCATTTTATAATAACTGTCCAATTTTTTATTTTTAAATTGTAAATTAAACCTTTTTTTCTTGTATAAAAACATCTATTTATAGCTTATAGAACGATTGACTTTGGAGAAGAATAGAATTATTGATATAGAGTTGTCTGCAGATTGGATAGTTTCTCAACTACTGTCACTTCCTGCCCACATTTGGCCTATTCTCTTCTGACTTTAATTGTCTCCAGCAAGGAATTGGTCGTCTTCTTTATGGCACAAACACGTTTTTGCAACAGAATAGTCTAAGGCTTCCTCGGACTGACAAGAGAATTACAAGGATATACAAGAGAAATTGTTTATTGCTAACACTTCAAACAACCATCCTGTATACTGGATGAGAGATCGTTAAGACGAAAACTGATGGAACGAAAAAAATAATAATAATAATAAATAGAAAAAACTTCTCGTTTATTTCATTGTTAACTGAAGAAAAAAATTGCCTTTTTTTATCCCATAAAAATCTATCATTTAATATATTATTTATTAATAAACACATAAAGGAGAAATTAAATTATCTGCACCCGGTTTAAACTCTGTTATTATGGATAATTCTGTAGCAGTTCACATCTCTTCTAAGCTATCGATTTTTAGTAAAGGCAGCTTAAATACTATATGTTGTCCATACAATAGAATAATACACGAGTAATCTTAGAAACTAAAAGCTTAAATTAAATAAATAAATAGTCAAAAGCTAGTTTTTCAGGAAGATCTACACGTAATACCCGAGTTATTATATTCGTAAGCGTGATAAATAAATATCCTTAATTTTCACAGGCTGTAGTTTAAATTTAAACACAGACGTGACGACTTAAATCCTTCTTGTCGGGTTTGTTTTGCCATCCGGATATTTAATTACAGATTGGGATGCGCGAGATGCGGAGGAGGATGAAGAGTCGAAGACGGATAAAAATCATCGATAAATCAAGCCAGCACTCGAAGAGAAAGTTTCAAAACGTGGTTGTATATCTGCCACGAATGGCAACTACAAGCGTGGCATCCAGAGATATACCTTGTGACATCCGCAAATTGAAAATTCTTACTGAAAAATGGTCTTCTGTGTCGTGTAAAGGTTGATCGATGAGATAGGGTGACATTATCGGAATATTAATTAATATCTTCTTTTTAATACCCCCACAAGAAATTATTAAACAGATAAAATATAAAAAAAAACCTCCCAAACATGAAAAAAACCCATTATTTAATCAATGAAAACTATCCAGAAATTAGGAATTTAATTAATTAGGTATTAAATAATTTAAAGGTCGATCGTTATCTTAGGAGAAGAGAAAAAAAATTATATATTGTGAGATGAATTTTAAGACGCTATTAAAGATGTTAATTTATCTAAAATGTGTTTAAAAATTTTTTTAAATTTATTTTTAATAGAAATTTGGTTATAGATTTGTAAAAAAAAAATAGAAAAGAAAATTTTGAGAGGAAAGAATAAAAATGCGATAGAAAATGTTCCAGATGAAAGTGGAGGAGATGCAAGAAAAAACAAAAGGAATCAAGTTTTCAAATTTCGTTTAATCTTATTCAATTTATAGTTAGTTTTATCTTTTTAGTTTTAGTCTTAGACTATTCTTAAGACAGGTTTTGCAGATACACGCTTTTGGCAACCTTGTAGAAAGCAATTCGCATGTTTTTATATCAAAGAAACAACTCCTCTCTTTAAATGTTGAATTTTGGTTTCTTTTCTAAGATAAAATATCGCAGTTGAAATTGATTCGGTGTCTTTTATCTGAATAAATCCAACACAAAAAAAAAAAANATGAGATTTTCCATCAGAAAATTACAATGTTCAAAATTAAAAATATTTATTAGAATTTTGAGATTATTTTTTTTTTTTACTTGTTTTGCTTTAGTTTAGTTTTATTTTTTTAACTCTTCTTATCTCTCGAGATTAAATACGACAAGTTATATCATGAATGATGGAGAAGATCCTTTACTTTCGATCCTTTAAATGATTGTTATAAGCATTTGTTTTTGGTAAATCCTTAAATCCTATATCTTCCAGCAACTCTTAATGTCCAGACTATCTTTTGAATACCGGAACTTTCTATTCTTTTCCTTTATTTTTCTTTATATTTTTTTACCCTCCTCCTGTTCTATTTCTTTTCTTGTCTTACATTCCAGTTCAGGGTTTCAATTCCGAGCTCCATCAACTTAGCCCCAGGTATTTTTTTTTCGTTTCTTTTTTACTTTTTGAGGTTCCAAGATCTTTTCGCTAACAGAAAATGGATAGAAAGAGGGTAAGAAAAACCCGTAATCTTTCGAGTTCACAGATTTTCCGGTTACGTCCGAAAGAATTTTGAATATTCGCCTCGTAACCGAATATTTATTTTGTATTGTTTTGCCAACCAGAAATTTTTTCTTTCCCGTTCTCTGTTTCTGGCTAGAGGCTGTGGATGAGTTCTTTAAGGGCGGGGATGGGAAAAAAAATCTTCTTATTCCCCGCTTTAATCTGTACGTGACGTCACGAGTGACAGTATCCATTTGTCAACGAATAGGTGGAGATTTTGGGACACCCAAAACTGTCATCTGTCATCAAATTGACGTCATCACACCACCCAGTGTGAAATGTCATGGCTTGATTGGATCAATGGAAATCATGGAAGTGAAAGAAGCAAAGATGGATTTTTCCCCAAGTTATAATACCGAAGAAAATACATTCTCGAGATTGAAACCCTCTTGGAAAATTTAAACGGAGGGAAAAATTTGAAAAATCTATATAAACAAACACCTTTTTTTCTCCATCATTAATCTTGAAGGGCAAGCGCTACTTTGTGTGACAAGATGGCCTCGTCCGACGTTAAATCATTTGATAATTACGCGTCTAGACATAAAGAAACATAAGAAAATTACAAGAAAGAAAGATCTGGAAACATTTATTTTCCCGAAAAATCGAATTAAGTTATAAGAAAAGGGTTTTATCCACTCTCTTCCTCTCTTCGAGTAATGCTTCTTAGCTCTTCGGGGAAATTTGTTACTGTAAAACGCAATTGGCAAATGGATGAGGCGAAAAAATACCGAAACAGAAATTAATGGCGGTTGATGTTTAATTGATAAACAATGTGTTTAATATATTTCTAATTGTCTAAATACGGGCTTTGTGTATAAAACGGAGCCAAAAAAAAAACGATTTGTATACGAGAAGTAAAGACAAATAAGATGAAATATTTAATAAAATTAACTGCTGTATCGATAAAGAATAGCTTAATTCGTTTATAAATAAGAAAAATCAACATCTTAATAAAAAAACTGAGAGGTTGTAAAGCCGAATTAAAGCATTTTTCCCCCTTATTTTTATCAGTTTTAATTATTATAAAATTATTTCATAAGTAGTTATTTATCTATAATAGTGGCGCGTTATCTTATGGGTAAAAAGGGCAATTTCGTGGGCTCACCAGCAACATGGGCCCCAAATCAATCTTTTATAAGAAAATATTTCCCCCAAAACTTTCCCAAAGAAAAATTTCTGAAGTTAACACTGTTTACATGGGGCCTTCTAATTCAAATTCGCCTGGGCCTCCGAAGCCATAACACGCCACTGGCAAGCTATAGAAGCGAAAATACAGTCTGTAATTACAGAAAAGTCCTTTTATAGAAGAGAAATTTGCATAGAGCGTAGATAACATTTATGTTTGGATGCATCAATTGAATCTACAGAAGCGATTCTTCCTGAACTCTTGCTTGAAAATCTTTATATATAGATAAGAAAATTTAAATTTTACGTAAAAATAATCTGTATATTTGTATAAAAATAAACACAAACACGAGAATTAGCTAAGAATCGCTTTGTATAAACACTAAATTCTAATTTACCGTCATAGATTAATAATAAAGGTTGAAATTTTTTTTACATAATTAAAATAAACCTGATATAGGAAGTAAAAACTTTGTTTTACGCTGGAAGAAATTAATTTATTACTATTTTTTTATGTAAAAATGGCACGATATAATCTTTACATAATTTATGAGTATCGTGACCCCGCGATATCAGATTCATATTTTAAAAAAATCGGACATAAAATATGTTTCTGTTTTCACTTTTATGAATTTAAATTGATAGAATAATTGATATTTTATAGGAAAATTTTGAGAATGATAAAGAAAAGGACGGACAATTAGGACAGTGAATATATTATTTTTAAAAACGATGCAGTTTCTTACGTATATTTGAAGTGTTTATGCCTTAATAATATCTAAAATAAAGGATAATTGCACGTCTGTACTCCACTTTAAGTAATGTTGAAGAATTGCAACAAAACAAATCCCACTTTACTCAAAAGCGCTCCTAGCATTTATTCGATTTTCTTGGAGATTTTACTGCTAAAATCCAATTTAACCGAATGGGTTTTAAGTTTATATGATCTAAATGAAAAACAGCAAGACATTTTTCCCGTATTAATTAAGATTATAAGGATATTTCCCTGGAGAAAATGTATGGTTATGTGATTTAATGTTAATGTAAAGTAATCGACGATGTAAATAAAATGTTTTATTCGCTAAAATGCTTATTAAAATATTCATTAAGACAATTTTTAAAGATTTAAAATCTTTTATTTTATCGATTTTTTACTTCTTTTTCGCAGTTTAAACTATTATATTTTTCATAGAGATTGCTTGTTATCTTCTGTAAAATAAATAAATAAATTCGCTAAAATTCGATACATTTCTGTTAAATTTAATTATTTTAATTCGCATTTTAAATCAAAAACTTTATTAAAATTAACTATTTTGCTTAAAACTTAATAATTACGGGCTGGAAGAGACGATGCGAATTCTCCTTGTCCTCCATAACAATGCATTTTACCTGGTTTTGAATTTTCAACGGCACAGACATTATATCTGTTAGGTAGAAGGTTATTATTCGTAAATAAATGTTGCCATTGTATTACGCCATCGACGAGTGCAAGAGTTGAAATTAATATTGAGACACGACATTGACGATCGTCAGAGCGAACAACTAATGATGATTTCGACAAAAGGCAACTCTGACGACTTTGTTATCAAACACGAACAGCGAGAAACTGTACTTTGCTAGGTTTTCACCATCAAACACTCGGTCCGACCGTCTTCTAACGGGTGTTAAATTAACTACGTCACACTGTGTTGGCTTTATGTGCGCTAAAGGTGCTTGTTATATCCTCGCTCTCCAACTATCTCGTAATGTAGAATTCCAGACCAGAATTCGACCACATCGCCGCATTAACTGGATATATTTTTTTTTAATCTCACACCCACCCACAGGTATAATTATCAACATTTTAGTGCATTCGAGCGCGTATCGACCTCATCCATATGTAAAACCTCCCCGGAGATGGAGTATTTAAATATTATTATAAAAGGTGCATTGCGCTCTTCGTGTTCCTTCATTGCTCTAGAGAGAATACTCTTGTTCGTGTACAGTACATAAAATTATATATACGTGTATATATATTAATATTTAATTTGTGATTATTTGCCTCTCAAATTTTCTTCGAATAAAAAGCCCTAGCGTTATGAATAATGCCATTGCTCTTATTAAAATTGAACTTGAGCAAGGAACACCTAAACAGAATTTCAATCACACTAAAAGCAAAGAAGGTAGATGGCTAAACAAATGAATAAAGATTATTTTTCTGTAGTGTGAGGAGAAAGGAGAGAACAAAAAATTATATTGTTTTGCTCTTTTTGTAAGTATCAAAAACTACAATATCTAGAAGATTGCTTTTAAAAGTGTATACTGTATATACACTGTGTATACCTTTTTTTTTATGTCTATTTTCATTTTTCTTCCAATTCAAGACAAAGTTTTCGGAGTAAATTGCTTTCAAATATCTCACCGAGATTCTGTCATAGTGTTAAAGAACCCAACCATAAGAGACGAGACAAGCAAATGCCTTCTTCTATTTTTCTTTTTTTCTTATTTTTTGTTAAGATTCGAAGACCAGAAATGGTCGGTTCCTGCATCAAAAATGAGTCGTTATGCCAAAGAGGAGCGGTAATTAATTTGTAATTACAAGGATGTCCGCATACATGGTAACACTATCGGACGGTAACTGACGTGCTGCCTAATTACAATGTTGTCAAAACATCACGTGACTGCAGTGCATTTATCCGGAGATGGGATCTGTAATTTTGTTTAAAGACGTAATTGAAAAACGTCACGAAATTTCTTTTTTTTAATATTATTTTTTCTATTTTGTCTGCATTATCTATCTGATGAAAAATAATGAAGATTGTAATGACGTCCTGGTAAAAATCAATCTGTAAAGTACATTGTATTCTATTTGTTTTCTGTTTTATTGAAATTTTGATTCTAGGATAAGCAAGAAAAACAATAGACTCGTCGATACCGGTATCGATTTTTAGAATCCCTCGATAATATTTATAGATAAATTGGCACGTTTATGCGATATTAAACAAATCTTTTCCGGGATAATTGCGATTTTTTTCGACTTTTTCTTCGTAGAGATCCAATAAAACTCCATCCGATGCGGAATAATTAAAAAAGATAACCTCTGACGAGCATTCCTATCAATCCATAGTGAAACACGCACGGCGGTGGAAGTTGCAAGCGCTCGAATTAAGGTATACATCCTCATAATTATGTTCTTAAGCCAGCAATCTGGCGATTAATCAGTAAAGTTGGACAGCATTAAGGAAGGGGGAAAAAAACAGCAATGTTTCAGCGGTGGTGCCTCGGAATCGATCGATCTTACCTGAGACAGCTAAAGATAAAGTGCATCATAATCACTGACAATGCAATCCGAGCCGAACCATCATATTGGGTGGATGTCTAAGAAGAGCAGATTTACTTCTAAATCGAAACGGTTCAAAGGTCACGTATCATTGTAACAAGAAATCCCTCCCCAATCCTTTTTAGTAATTCTCCAGCGTGTCTGGAAGTCATTTCTCCAAGAGAATTCTTAAACTGCTGGAAGAGAAACTGAAAGAAAAATAATAATAAAAAAAAAAAAAACGAAAAAATATCCGGTCTTGGAGACATTCCTGAGTATAAATCGTCCACAGTGTTGTAACGTCTGGTCAATATTTCATCTATCGTATACAGCTGTTTTAGAGTTTGCATGTAGCAACTATCCCCTCAGTTGACCTACTTCTGACATGACCACAGGCAATGGATCTAAATAGTAATTCTCATCGATTTTTTACCCTATCAATAGGCCAACACGAATTTTTGGTCTCATGAGAAAAATCCGATATTGCCCGGATGATGTGTTGGAGGTGACGTTTGTGTTCATACTCAAACATAAATCTCCCTCGATATTGTACCTAATGTGTCATTTTTATGTAAGGTAATTTTAAAGAAATTTTTTTCTTCTTTTTTTTTATATCCTTCTACTATTAAATTGCGGAAGAGCCTTTTGTGCATTCGTACTTAAAAGTTTATTTTGATTCGGAGTAAGAAGCTTTCGCATCTGTCGCATCAGGACATATAAACTGGTCATCTCTACACATTGATTTATTATTTGAAGCTGAAACTTCGACATTTAAACGACATTCTGAGTGCTATGGATGGAATGCACGCAATACAAACATATCTCTTTTCCATCGATAAACACATATCTTAGTGAAAAGCAACTTTCATATATTTGAATTTCCTTTAAATTTACTCCGGGTACCATTATGTTTATATCAAGCAGAACCAAAGATTTTTCTTATTTTTTTTCTCTTGTTAAAACCAAGCAACATGCAAGTTAAATTCTACTACATAATTCTAACATTTTGTACAATCTTTCATCCCATTTTTTATATTTTATCCTAAATATTTTATATACCATTCTTATTTTTTAATACATATACATATAAAAACCATGGTTAAGAATAGTTTCTACCAGCGATCGATGAATGTAGATTTATATATATAAATTTTTTCTATCTTTATGATTCTTCTACATATCAATATAACGTTTAGTTGTTGCAGATGCACTTCACTCATAAAAATCGCATTTTTCAATCGGAAAAATGGTTCTGCTTTCCTACGATAAGATTGGCAATACTACTGTCGTTTTTTTCTACGTATCTTTAAGAAAAAGAATCACAAAATGGTCTTAAGTAGTTGTAAAATGTACATATGTATATAACTTTGTTAAAAATTAATTTCTGCTCCGTTTTTTTAATGCGGTAAATAGGAGTAAAGTAGGAATCGTGCGGAAAGCCTACTTAAAGGGGCTTTAACTTGTATCTGTTTGGAGAGAGCTTCGTAATTACATCAGAAATAAAAATATCTATATAGGAGTGAAGTAAAATGAGAAAAAATGTTAGCGAAGCCACATTAAAAGTGCCATCACGCGTTTTCCTCTCAAAAAATGAATTAAGAAAGATTAAATCGTAACAAGTCTTTCATCCTGAAGCATCCTCTTAAAGCCTTTCCACCGAACTTTTTACGAATTTTTTTAATTAGTCGTTTTATTAAGTTTCTTAATGAAAATATGGATATTAAATATTTAAACATATTTTGTTTATTTAAGAATAAATTCCATACGAATCCCATTGTTAGAAAATTAATCCCCGAGGCTTCACTTCCCCTTTTACTGCATCTGACTGGTATGTCTATTAATTTAATTCCTTCAAATAGAACAAATTGCAATCAGAACAAACTTCTATAATAGTTTCCTTCTGGAACTTGACGTTCAAATTGACAAATAGTTGCAATTATTAAAAGAACGGAATTTCCAAGTTTTAAAATAAACGATAAAATAAAATTAAAAAAAAATAATTCTCAGAAAATTTCCAATGAAAAAAAATAAATTCACTCACCTATATCAATTCATCTTTTCGGGGTTTTTAAAGCATTTTCTAGAATTTTTCTCCTTTAATTTCCATCGCTCTCTTTAAGGTTATGACTTTAAAAAAACAAGAAAGGAAAAAAAGAACTCCTTATTTTGACGTTATCGTGACAAAAATATCGAAAAAGCGGTTATTTTATAGAAAAATATTACATTCTTTGCATCTAAACTAGGGATATTATAAGAGGAAGCAAGTCGTGGTAACAGCTGAGCTGGAAATAACAGTAACCCTATTCGAGTTAATGGAAGGATGATTCCTGCTGACATTAATCTATGCATTGCTCGGAGCTTAAGGTGTTCTGCATCCTTTTTCTGAATCGAAAATAACAAAGAGTAGTAATAGGATAGATTAATGTCATTCCCTCTTGTCCCACTTCTTTATTTATTTATTTAAAAATTTAAATAGTAATGTTTGTCGAAAATTCGATGGAGTAATTTAATATATTATCTCCTCTACACTCGACATTAGGTTATTATATTTTCTAGGGGAAGGAAATTTTTATATCTTAAAATAGTTTAAAGTTCTTTTGATTATAAATGCAAATAGAAACGTTTTTTAAAATATTGAAATTGTAGAAAATTATAGTTTGCTCTTGAGATTTAAAACAGATTTCATAAATAAAATGATATAAATTTTCAATAAAAATTAAATTAAATTGTCCTTTTAGATATAAAAATGAGTTTATCTCATTTAAGTTTACTTCCATCTTTTTTTTTTTTTATTCTTCTCCGTTTTCATTCTTCTGGTGAAAAGCATCGATAGATAAAAAATAGAAAAGGTGGAAGATGGAGAGAAGAAATGAAGAATAAAATGGAAATTATGAAGAAAATGACGATAAAAAATTCATAACAAAGTTTAAAATTAAAGAATATAAATTAAGAATGATGCTGGAGATGGAAAAAGATGGAGGATGCAGGATAGATGAAAAGGATGCTGAATGGATAGAAAGGATGCTGGATGGACGGAAAGGATGCTGGGTGGATGGAAAGTATGCATAAGAAGAAGTGCAGTCTCCATCATCATTTTTATTTTTATGAAAGTCGTAAGAAGGATGGAAAAATATAAAATATAAAATCTAGATATAAAATAATTAAACTCGGACATGATAAAAAAAGAAGCAAACTCAGAAAAAAATTCATCAAAAACGTGATTAAATAAATAATTTATAAATTTTCTTTGCATTTTGATTTGAAAAAAAAAATTAACAAAATAAATTATTTTCGGTTTATTTTTATATTTATATCAATTATAAATGATAAAAGTGGGATTAAATTTATAATAATAAAATATATAAGAGGAAAAGAATTCCAAGATAGAATATTAAAAAAGAAAACACGATAAAAATTCAATGAAAAAAGTTTTGGCCGAATTCAAAATAAATAAATTATTCAATCGAATACATCTTCATCACTTTTGAAAACAGCAAAATAAATTGAAATAAATTTTAAAAATTAAAGAGGGGAAGGAAAAAATTAAGTAAATATTCAAAATATTTTTCTATATTTTTCCTATGAATAAAAGAAATTTAATTGTTTATGTTCGCCTTTTCCGATGAGACTGTTGACTATGTAATAATCAAAATGAGAATAACTGTATAATAAAATAAGTAAATATTGAGAATAATAGAATAAAGTATAATAAAAATTCAATAAAAATTTTTCGCAGTATCTCGAATTAAAACAAATAAATTATTCATTCGATTTGGCTTTCATCTTTTCTCCCATTTACAAACAATAATAATAGATACGATTTAATAAAACAAGATAAATATTTGAAAATTAAAGGAATGAATTATGATCCATACTCAATAAATAAATTTTATACTCATTTAGAATTACAACAACTCGATTCGTTTCCATATTATCCATCGGTTTCTCCAGAAGATAATGAAGATGAAGATGATGATAAATATTTAAAAATCATAATGATTTACATAATACATTTGGAATTTATTCGCAAGAGTTTATCTTCATTATTATTTCCATCGACGGTAATGAAAAATTTGTATAAAATTTTTCGGATGAAAATGTTTATGTGTTGAATATTAACTAAGATCTGTTGGCAGATCGATACGCGTTAGAGTAAGTAAAGGAAGAAAAAGGTTCGATTTTTATAATCTAAAAAGAAAATATTCGATATTTTATAAAAATATCGACAAAAGGTTATTAATTTAGCCCCCGTTTTTCTAAAGTTGATTACACGCATCATTTAACAAAATTTTTATTTGCAGAGAGGAAGACGAAAATAATAATAATAAAAATATATATATATAAAGGGAGAGACGGAGAAGAAAAATGTTAAAGGTATTTCTATCCAAGAAAATCGAGTTGGTAATGGTGTTTAGGTATTTTATATGAAGAATGATCTTTTTGTCTTTGTATACTTGTAGATCTTGTATTTGCTTTTTTCTAGACGTAAATATCGAACCATGTAAATTTATCATTTCTTACTTTTTCTAAGGAAACGTCGCTTTTACGAATACAATTTATGCAAATAATTAGAATCTGTAGGGTTGTAAGATTGATGGGATAAGGCCACGCGACAAATAGACGATCTGCCATGGAGGGAATGTCTCCGGGAGGAGTTTCTGTAGTAAACTATCCCCTATTTAAGTGTTAGAAACGTGAATAAAACCCGGAAATATAGAAAACGGGTCCATTGTTAGGTTTTAGACACGTGAAGAAAACCCAGAAATATAGGAAACTGATTGTTATTTAGGTGTTAGACACGTGAAGAATCACGGAAAACTCCACGTGACCAGGTGAGGCACAAACCCACGTGATCGTTTGGTGAGGCACGAACTCACCAGTATTCGGTCACTGGTGTGTACAATTAGAATTTGAAAACATATTATATTTTTTTTTAATGGGCGAATTATAAAAGCTATCATTCGTATAAATTACACAGAATTTTTTAGCATGGCTTTCCTCGAATTCCACTTTATCATCATAAAATCTATTGCCGTATAAATTTTACAATATTTTAATACGTGTTGACTGTAACCGTAGACTAGGTTTTTCTCACGCTAGAGAAAAATATTCTGTTCTTTTTATTTTATTTTTTGCAGCTTTCGAACTGTAACCATCTGTCAGTTCCGATCATCAGATCTGTAGAAGTAAATTATACAAACGTCTGGTATTGTGTTATATCTTCGAAAAATATA
This sequence comes from Centruroides sculpturatus, assembly GCF_000671375.1. NCBI lineage: Eukaryota > Metazoa > Arthropoda > Arachnida > Scorpiones > Buthidae > Centruroides > Centruroides sculpturatus. The sequence continues at coordinate 350,586 of NW_019384493.1, forward strand.
AAACAAACGTAAAATTGATTTGTATAAATATATTGAAAAAAATGCAATTTTCGACGTCGAAAGAATTTTAATATAGCAATATACGCATGTATAGAAGGAAAGCGAGTATAAGTAGGTTAATTATTGCGGTATGCGTTACCATGTAATTAATTATATTCAAAAAGAGAAGAGAAGAAACGAGAGCGATACAGAAATAAAACGCTTAAAAGGGGGAGGAACAATAAAGAGTCTTCAAAATAGAAATGTCATTCACAGAACAAAGATAAGTTGGAGCATAAAATTGATAAGGCCGTCTCTCCAAATGATTTATGATGATGTCCCAAACGAGAAATAATGAGTTAATAAATACAGTAGACCCGCTCGCCGGTCCCTAATTTAATTCTAAGCGAGTTGAACGAACCTGCAGCGTACAAAATGTCCGAATATTGGATAGGAAATTGTCTGATAGCACCTTCTATAATGCGCCCGTTCCTATTAATCAACTTAACGATTGAAGACTCTGCTCGGACGTGTGGCATCTTGTACTGTTATCGCCTTCCAACCGCAGGAAGAAAATTCGAATCGTTAATTGTCAAAAGCAGCTTAAGGTTGGAGTGTCTCTTCCTTCCGCAGTTTTAATCTCCAATGCGATTTATAAAGACAACAGCCAGATAAAGTCTACTTTTTCCCTTAACGACGCCTCGCCTTCCATTGCTTCCTCCATTTTTAAGGACAAATCTTATTTATTGATAATGGTTCCGTATCTAACGGAAGTTCTAATCGTTCTAAATTCTGTAAATATATATATATATTTCCATACATCCTGCTCTTCTAGATGCGATTACGAGCGTGTTCTATGGAGTAAGTGTCGAGTTACGCGATAAAAGATTGAATTTAATTTAAGAATTATAATTAAATCCTCACGTATACATGCAGAAGGATGTTTTCGTGGGGTGAAAGAAGTTAGAGTTGCAGTATATAATTAGAGATGGAACAGCTTTGTGGAACATTAATTGGTTTAAGGATAGAATTGTGGAACATTAACCGACGGAGAAAGGCATTGTGAAATATTAATTGGTTAAGGAAAGGCTTTGTGGAACATTAATTGGTTTAGGAATAGCTTTGTGGTATATATAATTTATTAGATGTTATACACACGAAGTTACATACATTCTCCTGTTACGTCTTCCATTATAATTTGCGTAAAAACGAGCCGCAGAAAGCACTTTTTTTTATCGAGGAATTTAAATATTTCTGTTAAAAAATAACGTATTATCGACTAGAAATTGTTGAAAATAAAGAATAATGAAGCAATTTTAAAAGAAATTTAAGGAATTTGATATTAAAGCGGTACGAAAATTAAAGGTTTTGTAGGTGGATGTGTAATCAAAGCGAGAGGAAAAGATCAAGATCCGATTCGAAAATGGTGGCATTAGAAGCAATTTTTTGCTACTAAATCGAGAAGAACGTAACCATAAATTTTTTTAATTAGAGGATTTTGACGAAAATTAAATTATGTTTTTAATTCAGTCGTTTGCTTTATGGTAATAATTTCTTACTTTAGATGATGCACCTCTATAATTTAGAAGTAGAACACATGTTGTACTAAAGAGATTTATTTTTAGTAATTACGGTAATTAAACATTTCTGGTATATCTTATAATCCTTGTTTGAGCTTCATAAATATATCAAGAGCGTATAAAATATAACGTTACACGGGTGAATTATTAAGGAAGCGGGAAAAAAAATTTACTTTTCGATCTCGAATTAACCATTAACACATCTTTCATTAAAATGACTCTTGTCTCTTGGCATTAAAGTTCAAATTACTTAGCTAATTCAATCATTTCTTATTCTAAAATCGTTTAAGTTTTAATTATTTTCAACTCTCAAATCTTAAATATTTAAGGAAATTTGAAAGAAATTACTCCATTTTACATCCTCTCTATGCAGGAGGAACTTTTTTAAAATGTTTTTCTAGTTAAAGGATATGAATACGTGCCATAAAACGCCCACAGATGCCTGAAAGTAACGTAAAAGTACAAGTGCTTGCTCTCAGGAGATTAGAAGTTTAAAGGAGATTCCATACAAAATGATAGATAAAAATTTGTTTTAGGGCATTTCAGATCGAAAATATTTGTCAAAATTGTAAGAAACAATTGGAAAATTTCATCCACTATTCCATTTTTTTCAAATTTTGTAGAGTTTGAGAGGTTTGTCAAAAGGCAATAAGTGAATTAAGACAAGAGAGCAGAAAAAGCTTTCGTAACACAGAAAAATACACATAAGAGGCAGATATTTTTAAAAATTCAGAAAGAATTTATCACGCGAAGAAAAAAATCAAGCAAAAAAGTAAAGTAAAAGTAAAATGAAAGGAGAAAGATGTCCAAACTGGATTCGAGTTGACAGTTGAAGTACTGAGTGACTTATTTGATGTATTAGCTACTTGATGCAATTTTACACATTTCAACATGAAAACTTCGCCTAGAGTAAATAATAAATTCTTTAAAATGACCTAATTTTATAAAGTGGATTACGGTAGTTGCAATTTGCATCGGAACCATGATAGATGCTGACACGTTCGGATGAAGTGCACGTGTGCAAGAACCTACTTCTGATGTATAAGGCAATAAAAATCCTTCTTTACTCGGTCCATACTTCCATATTTTACTCCTCCCGCGTTTTTTTCCGACAGAACAGGTAAAACGAACCACTTTAATCCATTTCCTGTTTATCATTGTTTTTCTCCCATCTTTGATATTTTACAGGAAGTCTTTTAATGACCTTTACAGGAAGTTATCAAGGGTCGGTACTTAAAACTAATTGTGAAATGTAGTGCCAACACTGACACTACAAACGTCTCTCTCGTCTCTGCGTCGCCTGCACTGTTATTTATGTTCCACCTTCAATTAATATGGACCTAATAAACTCTCAATTATCTACTGTCTGGAGTCACCATTCTTTATTACGTATTCCCTCCCATACGCTTTTATAGTTACTCTTTATGTCAATATAACGTTATTAAGAGCAATCCTGTTTTTCTTTCATAAATTGAATTATTTACTTCGATGTCTACATTGCTTTCTTCCTCTATTGCTCTATCCTTAGCTTTCTTCGCTGTTTACTCCTTTCCTTTCTGCTTCCTTTTCCTTTTAACTTAACTTTTTTTTTCTTCTTTAAACTGACTTTAAAAGCTTTTGTTTACTCGTTTTAAAACGCTAAGATAAAGTAAATAAACCTGTTCACTTCTCACGTTTTAAACTAAATTCTCAGAAGGTATACTTTTTAATATCCGTAAACAAATCATCCTCCGTGTATCACGAAAGATTTCTTTATATTAAAGAAAAACTGTATTTTTGTAACTAAACTTTAAATAATTCTTATATAAAATAATATTGATTCTAAATGTTGACAGAATAGCCGTAATATCTTACAACTATCCTATAACTCTGTATTTACACAACCACAGCTAAAGCAACTTTTCTAGATTTATAGTAGGTTAAATCTGACTCGATCTGTCAGGTGAGCGACACTCGAGAAGGTGAACAAGGACTGCTTCCCATCTCTCTCATTCTTCTCCTTTGCTAACTTCCAGTCACCTGACACCTGACAATTAAAGATGATGGACGCTCGGATGAGATGCCAGATGGACTCGAGCATAAACTTCTTATTTTTATTTATTTATTTTTGTTTCTGAAAATCGGGACCAACTTTGCATCGTTTTACGCTTTCCAATTATCTAAAATGTATTATTTCTCTTCATTTAAAAAAAAATATATATTATTAAGGAAACCGAGCTTATACCACGTATGTTAGGTTAAACTGTATAAAATTGTATTTTAAACTCGTTAAATATTCATTTTTATGGAGAAAAATTCGCGTTACTTTTATATGTTTAGAGAATTAATCCCATAAACATCGTCATTTTAAGTAAAGAACAAAATTTAAATTTTTAAAAATTCTATAATTCATAAATATTAATAGTAAAACAGGATTAAAAAATTGAGAATTTTATAAAATACAGAAAGGATTTTTTTATATATATATTAAATCAGTTTTTTCTCGTTGTTTATTATATTTTATATTCAGCTTATGGTTAAATTCACGTAAAAAAAAGCTGCATAAAATTTTTATTTTTTTAATCAATAAAAACATTTATATAATTTTAAAATAAAAAGGAAGAGAGAATAAAATATAAAAACAATAATATATATATTTTTTTTTTCTTAAGAGAAACGTATTCAGATAATGGATCAAAAAATAAATAAAAATTAGAAATTAAAAATTGAATTTTTCTGTTTACTTTTCGCAGATTTGGAAGGTGAGAGAATTTTCGAATAAGAAGAAATATATAACACGTTGTAAAATTAGACAAGAGCACGTGAAAAATGATGATATATTGGAAAAAATGCGATATACAACAATGTATAATTAATAGGATTGTCGAGAGGTTTTAGACACGTTGAACAAATGAATAATAGACAAGAGAAAGATGTATCGAAGACGAGAGATGCCACCAAGAACGGGAATATGTAAATAAGTGAATAATATCAAATTTAAGTGGTTTATTCTACAAAAATAATAATTAAAAAATATATACAAATTATTTCTTCCAATTAGAGACACGTTTAAATTCCAACCGAATTAGTTAAAGAGTAAAAATAAAAGATGCAGGAAAGCCAAAGATTAATATCATAAATAAATCATTCTATGCAAAAATCTGTTAAAATTAATCGAAAAATATGAATTTTTATGAGGAAATTTTCACTAATTTTTAAATTAAAGATTAAAAATTTAAAAGCGACGAAGAGAGAATATTTTTTCTACTTTGAATTTTTGATTACACAGAAAATGTGTATGTATATGTTGTTTTTTATTTTGTTCTTTTTTTTAACGACAAAATAACATTAATATTTACAATAGAAAATTGGATAGAAAAGAAGAATTTATCGCGTTTTAAGAGCGTGTAAGTGGGAAAAAATATACGAATATAAATCCAGATATCAACTATCAAAGATATTAGGTAAAGCATTAAAGAAATTGAATTTGTTCATGATAAACAAACATTTTGTGGTTAAATGGCCATTTTTCGGAGATTCTGCAGTCGGTCGAATCTCTTCAGATCAGAAAAATATCTGATCATTTTGGAAAATGCGCACGGGATTGAGAACGCCAAGTAAATCCTTTTGAGATAGCCGATCACGTTTCTATAGTAACGGAAATAATTTTTCTTCGGTCGCCATCTTTAATACTTGCTATATTTCATGTCGGATGTTACCGGTGAAGGAATACCCCCACAAGAAAAAAAAAATTATTTGTTAACCCCTGCTTATAGAATGTAATTTGCTTCTTACTGCATCATTGAATAGCAATTTTAATTCTCTTCCTGGATGCTGCTGCTGCTGCTGTTGTTGTAAATATCATACATAAAGATTTAGCATATAAAACTCGATAATTAGATTATATTCTATCTTAAGTTTATTATAACTTATTCTTTACAATTTATATGGAAATTCAGTTTAGTTTATGTTACGCGGATATATTTTGTTTTGTATTTTAAAATTTTTCTAAATATATCTGTAAATTACTCTGTAGAAAATTGCGAAGGGCAGGTGATTCGGTTTCATTAATAGAATATCTTTCGCAATTTTTTATTTTTTTGAAAAGAAAAGAGAGCTTAATTGCATTCTACCACGCAAAATATATCGAAATTATTATATAATCTGTTGAAACATTTGTGTAGAATGACAAATGAAGTAAAAAAAAAAGTATCAAAAATTATATTTTGCTGCACGCAATGGATAAAACGTAACTTTCTTTAAAGTAAGATTTCATATATATTTTATTCTTTTCCTCTGGTCGATGGAAGAGGAAGAGAGAGAAAGAGAACTTCTATAATCTTAACTAATTGCTTATTTTCGAGTTATATAAAGCTTGAAATTTTCAATTGTCATATCTTCTGTAATTTACCATTAAATTATTAGTAGTTTCTGAAGTGGATTTTAATAGAAAATTTTGATTTATCTTACAGAAGTGGTTGATTAGTCGAAGCGGTCGAGTACACTTCTTTTCTGCCATATCATTGGTCTAGTCACGTACTGTCAAATTAAGTATATCCCAAGAAAACAGTAGATACAAGAGGCACACGGATATTTAGTTACCATTAGCATGTCAAATTGGGGCGAGAGATGAGTAAAAAAACCAGCATAACCGACTCATTAGAATTTTAAGTTTTTCTTTATACTGTTAATTAAGATAAATATAACGAAAGTTATACGAAAAGTTTCGTCTAGTGGTCAAATTATAAGAAGCATCGACCGCAACTGGGGACTTAAATACGATCTGGGTTCATCCCTGGAGTGCAGGTATCCTCTCGTAGGGGAATACATCAGGTATCAAATGACAATATCCTGTACTATTGTTCGACTAGTTGATTGCTAGAGTCACTTGGGATCAAAGTCGGATAGACGAGAATAGATGAAGGTGCTTAGTTTAAAAATGGAAAAGAGAAGTAATTATCAAGAACAAGCGTTTGAATAAATTGTATCTTGACTCAACGCTTACCGATAGATTCATTTGTGAAGATAATCCTTTAACAGCAATAAAGCTAAAGGTATATTCTACACTTTCCTTCATTTCAATCTTTTTTCCCCTGGAATAAATTAATAACGGAGACAGCTTTATGAATATTTATATTCATTATTATATACTTTAAACAAGTACTTTATATAATGATAAAATATAATTTAATAATTTAATTTTAGGTCTTTGAAAAATTTGATTAATAAAGGATTTTTAGGATGAGAAATATTATTAAGGGAAAGAAAAATTGAAAATGATTTCCAATTAATGATTGTAAAGATTTTTGAATGAGCGGGATAATTGATTAAGCTACGTAATGGAGATTAACTAGAATTGAGTGATGCTCTTTAAATTCGTTTAAATAATGAGGGAAAATTTTTATATATTTAAAAGGTTGTTGCTTTTTTATAATTTGTCTTAAAGCAATTATTACAAAATAAATAAAAGTAACAAGATATTTAGCCATTAAGTAATTTTTAAAGTGACATTTCTTCTGCTTTTTTTTATTGTCATATTGCTTTTAATATTTCAAAGGAGATTAAAAATTAAAGTCGATAAACGTAGCAAGAGGAAAAAAATTACATTTTTTCCTACGGTTCAAAAAATTGAATTCTAGCAAACACAGTCTTTTTTACTCTTTTTATCTTTTTTCAAAAATTGCCGATTTAATTTTTTCTAACAATTCAAAAATTTAAATACTAAATTAAAAGAAAAGTATATGTAAATTGCAAATTATAAAAAAAAATTACACAAATTTTGCTTAAGGAAATGCTTTTTAAACAGTTCATTAATTTATTTTACAATAAATATATAAATTTTAAAGGTTTATATAAATAAGACAAAGTAATAAAAAAAAAAAAAAAGCAAACGTCACAATAGTAAAGTACTTTAGATCAAAGCCCCTGTAAAAGGGTCTTTCCTGTTAGATTCAGTTTATATACAGAAATGCCGAATCAAAGGTTGTTCAGCATTTCACTGATTTTAAGATTAAAAAAAAGGAAAAGAAAATCGGATATATGGAAGATTAATAAGAAAAAAAAATAACATTTTTTTGTAAACAACTCTAAGAGAATTAAACTTTGAAATAAAACTATTTCATTTTGGAAGTCTTTTTGCTTTAAAAAAATGATAATATTGAATAAGTAGTTAAAACAACAAAACAAAGATAAACCTTTAAGATTCGTACAGAAAATAAATTATACTATTTCTTCTTATTTATATACTCGAGTAGGAATGTTTTCAAAATTAAGTCTTCCAAGTTTTCAATTTTATTTTTTCCCAAAAATAAAATCTCGGAGACAACAAAGAATTTTTAGCTAACCGACGGAAGCATCTATTAATGATGAAAGATAAAATTGTTTTGTTCAGAAACATCGTGTACTTGTATACCGAAGAAGCCTTTCATCTTCATTTTTGCTACATATTATCATTATATTTAAATTTAAACAGTAACTACCTTTCTGTTTTTATTTTTTTATTTTTCACTCTTCTCTTGTTTTCAACAAATTACTTAAATTTCGCTAGCCTTGATGTAAATTTATATATATATATATATCCTTCTTATATTTTTCTTTAGAAGAAAACTCTCTTATTTTTCCTCTATTTTTCTTCCTTTATAGAATATTATCAAATAATTCATTCGGCATTTATTATTAATGCAGACATATTTAGTTTGTAATATTTGATATTTCTCTTCCTCTACAAGAAAATAAACGTTGTAATTAATATATTATATAAAATTTCTTTTATAAATATTCAATTTTATCTTTNAACAGAAATGAGAATCAAATTAGTTACATGAAAGTAAATTGTGTTTTGTATTAGCTTTCACTAGTAAGCTTGTAAGTTACACAAAATCTTTCTTTATGATAAAAACAGACACATTTGTTTAACTTCAGTTCCTGTTATTTTTAACAAGTTTTTTTTTATTTAAAAAATTTATTTATCAGCGTAAAAATATTTTTTCGGTCGTAAACCACGATTTACTTAGGTAGAGATAATGTTAACAGGGAGTATATTAAATTCCAAATTTTTTTTAAACTTCTATCGGAAGCACTCTATTAATGCGATTACATGTTTTCTGCATCACGTACTCATCTGGTGTTTCTGAGTTAAATGGACTTATGTACTTCACTATAATGCATGTTAATTCGGTATCATTTGGTTTTAACAAAAACTCTCAAGAGTTTTGTTGTAAAACTTCTCTCTCGCTCTCACTCTAAGATATAACTTAGAGCAGGGGGGCCCTTACAAAATAACGTGATTTGAATAATAAAACTTATGACTAATCATTTTTATTAGGAGCTCCTGTAAAAGAGTCTTTCCAGAATATCACATTTGAAATTCTATTCGAATAAATAATTTTATTTACTTATTTAAAATAAAATTTGTATTTCTGCAACCAACGGAGACATTTTTGATCATTCGTGTCGAAAGTGCTGTGATTAAGTTTATCATTGTTACATAGAAGACGGAGAATGACACTAGGGACGTGGACAATTTGCTTGGGTTTAGGAGAGAAAAACATAATTCTCTTTAGCTGTGAATGTATTGATTGTTATACATCCTTAGAAATCTCGTGTGTAGAACTATATACCATCTGTTCTTGTGAAGTGCTTTCTGTTCACAATAGACTGTTGCTACACGCCAAGAACAGACTCACGTAGAGGTTAAACGTAGTAAATGCAATATGCTATAGACATAATAACATAAAAAGACATGTCAGAAGAAATAGAAGGTAGGGAGTGATTAAATTTCCATTCCTTCTTTTAAAGGTATCATGCGATATATCGACAGACAAGCAATTGAAAATAATATAAGATATTTCTGTTTCACGAAACAAAAAAAAAATTGAGAAGAAAAAAACATGTTTGTTAGTGCGATAATAACGCATTTGCAGTCACATAATATTGCGTGTTTTAAATAAATTTTTAGCATGAATTGTGGCATGTAATAATCACACAAAATAATATCTATAAATTATTTCCCTTTAATAATTTAGTTCCTTCAATTATTTAAACATTATTAATAACCTGTTAGATAATGAGCAAGTAATTTTATTTGTTAGTTTAACAAAATTTCTGTTTAAATAATTTAATTACAATCGACTTAGGTTTAATTAAAGTACTTCTTTTCCTTTTAATCTAGTTCTGTGTTGGAGAAGTTCAACAGTGTGTTAATGAAGCTCAAAATTACAGAAGTGATACCTGAAGATTCTTTTTTAGATCCTTAATCGTTCTATGATCCAATTCGTCGTCTATGAAGTCCTCAACAAGAGAAGAACATCTTGTTTCGAATCACTTCTTATACTTAGAAACCGTAAAATAGCACTGAAGATTTTTTATACATCTTCGTTTTCTTTTACGATTCTTGGAGATCAAACAATTTCATGCACAATATTTTTGACTTTAAAATAAGCGAATTTAAACAAGAGAATATATAGCGTCAGAATAAATTGTTTTAATGATAGCAATGCATCTTAATGTATGACATCCTCATCTACAAAATGGATAGTTGTTCATTAAGACGTGTTGCAGCCAGATTTATTATTCTAGAATATATTTTTTATTATTATTAAATACACAATGACACGTGTCATTTTACGATAGAAATAACTACAGTTTCATCCAACTGAGAAAATCAAAGAATTGTACTGTACATACGATAGCATCTAATGTCATTTTTTGATGGATGAGGTAGTTTTAAAACTGGTTTGCTTCTCTTATTGACATCTTTAAGAAATGATAGATAAGATATTTTTACTTGTGAAGTACATAAATGCTAGAAGAATTGTTTAATCAGAATGTAAACTGGACTCGATGAACAAACACAAGACAAAAAAACAATCAAGTAATTTGCAATTAATATTGTCATTCAAAGGATGGGTTGCTAAATTAATTTAGCAACACACACAAAAAAATCTCCATAAGGGTATATTCAATTATTAAGAAGAAAATCTTCACAAATAGCTTCTTTTGTGGAGAGGACATGAAGTGTTGTTAAGAATTGTTAGTTTAAACTGATGAAAAGATGAAGGGAAAAAAGAATTATAAAATTGTCTACTTATTCTAATCTTTATATCTGAGGCGTGCGAACGTTATCATGCAGAAACGAATAAACATTAAGAAAATTTCTTTTCCCTTTATGCAATTATGTGAAAAAGTGTTTAAGGTTTAAAGAATATTATCTGAAATTTTCTAATTAATTGCATTTTTGTGAAGAATTTAAGATGGCGAAAAATTTTTGGTATGTAGTGATATTAGAAGCAAAGTACGTTCAACTCAAAAATTCTACAAATCTCATTTTCTTTACAGAACTAAAAGTCATTCTTAGAGTTTTTGAAGATAAAGCATCAATAGAAGAAGAAAAGGGAAGACAAAAATCCCTTTGGAAGTGGAGTAGCTCTGACCACACAAAATCTTATTTGGAGTGCAATTCTCTGCTTTAACAACTTGGCTTTCGGTGCAAATCCATTAATTGGATAAATCAGACACATTTCATTCGACGCCATTTTGGCTGATTGGATTTCTGATAATGAATAATAAAGATATTCTTAAAGATTTCTTAGCCAAACTCTTACCTTTAATGAAGCATCTTATCTTTCTCGGTTTCCGTAATTTCCAGAAGTTTCCCAAATTCAATTTTCCTCATCATTTTCCGCCTGTCTAAGCACTAAAACGTACGTAAAAAATTGTCATTTAAAATACATTTACAGATACAATAGATCCTTTAAAAGTAAAGTAAGATTTAACTGAAAGAGAAACAGATATGAAAAGATCCTTTTATATTTTACTCATGAAAATAGAAAAATAATCGATAAATTCTGTGGAGTGACCTTAGAAAATGGTCTTAGACATTCGCTACTTTTATATCGGAAAAACTTAAGTGATGGAAAACATGTCTTACATTCCACTGTTGTGATTATAAATGAGTCAATAAGGCGCCACAAGAAGGAATTCTTTTGTATTTTATACCACTGCTGAAAGTTCTTCACTGAATATGTGACAAGTGCTTATAATTTTATTCGAAAAGAAATTTTTAAGCAGAAAAATAAACGAGCAAGATGACAAAAATGATAAAACTAACAGAAAATAGTTTTACTAACACAATGGAAGAGTTCAAAAAGAAGACTCGCTGTACGAATTAAAATAAATTAGCGAAACAAGTTAATCTAATTACTTAAAAAGTAATTTAACGCATTAAAATTAAACACGATTAACCAATAAAATTAACCAAAAACATTTTACATTCGATCCGTATTCTTCAAGCCAGACGGATGTTAGGAGATTGCACGTTCTCCATCTTTTTTCGTTCATCTTCTCCTAGTCTGTAAATATAGATTCGCATCGTATGTATAATAATTTTCCACGCTTTTTTTTCTTCTGGAGGGCAACTTAAAAAAATGTTCCTATATAAAAATTTGGTGGCACAGGAACAAATCAATAATGGAAAAAGAAATATCCGTTTCCGAATATCACCCTGTTATTTGTGAAGTTGAGAACAAATATGATGTAACCGAGGTAATAACAGAACAACACAAGTTATCGGATACCAAAGACCAGAACACATCTGCTTTTCTCTTGAACTCTTCGCATGACACGTTGTCAATACGAGTGATCTTCGTTTCCTAGAATGGAATCGAAGAGAATTTAATTGATAGAAAGCCGGTGTTGCTGCGAATAAACAGCTGCTTTAATCGATTTAAAGTAAGCTGGTAATTGTGAAAAGAGTAGTTAGATACTATAAAGTACATACCACATTTCCAGATGTGTAGAGAATACTTTAGAAATGAATGCAGGTGAGAATCTGCTTATCTTTGGTAGACATTAGGCAGATGGTGCGCGGGGAATGTAGGTGATAATGCAGAAAGCAGCTCTTTAAAGAAACGTTCCAAGCTGTCTAGTAATGGTAAGGTTTCGCTAATGGGTTAAAGAGCAGAAAACACTATTTATTCGAAACGAAACAACTGGTAAGTACAGTTAAGAGAATTAACGATTTCCATTCTTGCCATAGATAAATTACACTCGGATCGGTTACACGAAAATAATTAATAGCGAATAAATCAGTTTTCCGTAAGTCAGATCGAATTTTTTTTTACTGGAAAAATAAAAAACAATATTTGTAGTAAGCAGATCATGTGTGTTTTGTCAGCCAGGACGATTTTCTTTTGCCTCTAGGGAGTGGAATCAATTTTGGAACAAATTGCAAAGTTGCAACAAAAAGATCACAAGCTATAAATGTAGAAAGAAAACAAGAAATTGTCATCGAAACGTTTGTTTTTAGTGAAGGATTTGTGGCCAGGTATAAAGTATGAGATAGTATTTCAATCATTTTTTTTCTCCTTCCTTTCGCTCCTTCTTCTCCATCTTCCTTCTCTCTCTATAATAATTTTTGGAAAGAAAGAAGAAACGAGATTGTTAGCTAATAATATTAAAGTAAAGAAAATGGCTTAAAAAACTCACTTCCGACGTAAACAATTAAGAATTGTTTATGGTATGACTTATCCGGAATAAACAAACCGAGTAGATTTAACTCACGTAAGAATTTACTTCGTTGTGAAAGAATGACATCGCCAGGCAGTAAGTCACATTCGTGTTAAAAATACTAAGTGTATAAGGTTCTTTCTCAATCTCCCAGTCAATTCTCCCAAGACAACTTTCTTCCAAGTGCCAATCACTTGTCCGAAATGTGTTGCCGCCTTTTACTTTTACTTTTTGTGTCAGTTTATACAACGATCAAGCAAAAATGTGGATTGCTGTCTGGATAATCGTTCTATGTCCAATTTACTTCTGTTTTTATCTTTTAGATGTACTATTCCATTATGGCATATCTGCAGAAAGATAGGACAAGGGAGGGAAAAAGATCCGTAATGCCCTTCAATCCTCATTTAATACGTTGTTTCCAACAAAAAAATCTCATCTCCTGTAAAGATGTCATCCTGTAATTTACACGATTTAAAAATTTAACACGGTTATAGTAAATTTAATATTGTATACAATTTTTTATTAACGACGCTCTCTACGCTAACTTGTGTAATCTTTTCTAAATTTTGATTAAATTTTTTATATATATATGTATATATATAATTTGCCATTTAGTAAATCTCTCTGCATCGATCCAATAATGTGATGACAGAAATTGGAATTTACTGAAGGCATGTCAACACTCATTTACATAATCTGGTATTTAATTAGCTTCATTAATATAAATTATAAAAAAAAATTTAATATAGAAAAAATGTCAGGTCGTAGATTCGTATAAAAATCAATTTATTAAATGAGAAAGTGTTTTTTCTTTAATAAATTAAGTATACAAAAAGTTTTGGTGAAGCATAGATATGAAATTTTGTAAAAATCTGCTGACCTGTCTATATTATAATGATAAGTTATAGATTAAAGAGGCCGATAAAACGATCCTATAAGATATTTTCTATAGATAAGAGAATTTTTAAAGGTATGCGGTACTAGAAAAGTACATTAAAATAGAAAGGAGTTTCTACAGTTTTTAAAAATGTCAGATTAATGGCACTGGGAAAGCTGACTAATTATATTTAAACAGATGTTATTAATGGAGAAATGGGATAATATTTTACGTGATACGCAAGATAATAAATTCGGCATTAATCCAGAATTTTGGATGCAATCAACAGCTTCTGAGCTAAGAAAAAGAAAAAATTCCGCATCAATTCTACACTAATTCCCTTCTGTTATACAAATAATAATGGTCAATAAATAAACAAAGTAGGAAAATGTACTTTTCTAAACATAAATCTTCATTGAAATCCTTCTCATTAACAGATGATTGTAAAGGTGTGTCACTCGCAGACAGGTAAGTGTCGTGTACGGTAGAGGTAAACTAATTGACTCCAACTACTAATTAGAAATAATTAACAGAATTGTTAACCTTGTTTGCTGTTACGTCTGTTGCATAGTTGCTGTATGAGACAAGCAAATATGTCACCAACTTGATGGTAAAACTATATAGTTCTGTTCATTAAAGAGACTATTGGAGTGCATCTTTGCAGTCGCTTGGGAATGACCAGAAAAGACAACGTCTAACTGGTAAACATCTCCCACGAGTTTGTGACAAAATACTTCAGCATAATTATTTGTGCTAAGTAAATGAATAGAAATTGTTGGAAGAAAATTCGAGATGAAGTTTTAGCTAGAGGCCATTTTTATTCTTTTGCTTTTATCGACTCGATTTTAACGTTTAAAATCTAGTTTGAAATGTATTCTCTTATAATTCATCATCTTTATCCTCTGCAGACCTCTTAAAATATTCCTTTTATAATATATATACTGAAATATTAATTAGCAAATTTTCGAAATGATGATAACAATGAACAGAATGATGCTATCAACCTTATTCATATTTAATGACTCAGATTATGTTTTAAATTGTTCGCTGCTGTAGATTTATGCTTATTTGTAATTTATTAATTACTACAAAACAATAATTGAGTTAGTAATGTATTCGGATAGCTATTAAAGGATTTAATCTTTATTTTGCAAACTTCAAACGTTAGAAATTAACTCGTTCGATACACGTTTTCAAGCGAATATTCTGAAATTTTCCAAATAAGAATCGATGAAAAAATAAAACTAGGACTTATAGGCTTTATAAAATGAAATAAACTTACCTTTTACCTTCATATAAAAAATATTATTATTTTAAAATGTCGAAATTTTCAAATGAATATGTGATTATATCGACCATCAATCGGATAAGTATTACAATTTCCTCAAGTTTCATAGAAGCAAGAGTGTAATTTATAAAGTTTATATCGATAAGAATTTCCGAGCAACCAAACATATTTCCTCAGATATAAATATTCTGAATTGCATCCACCATACGTCTTCCAACGGCACACAATAGCCACATTCAAGATGTCTTCCTCGAGTTCTGAACTTTAAAAACGCAATCTTATCCAACTATTAAATAACTTACCTTATCCTGAATTATAAGTTTACAAAAGAATAACCTAATATCTCTGTATTATCTACTTAATCCTTTCTTTTTCCTTCAGGAATTTGATTTTTATAATGGATAACGTCCTTATTTGCATGGTAAAGCTTTATAGCATAATATCCACCAACATAAAAAAAAATGGGTCGTTACGTTTGAATGGAGGTGAAGTCATTGAAAAGATTAGCAAATTACTAAGTAAAGACAGCGGGGAAAGGCTGTTAAGTATATAGGTTCAAAAGATGGCGAGATTGTTTTAGTAGGGATGATGAGGTGATGAGAAAAAAAGGAGGTTTGCCTATATTTATATACAGTAACACGCATGCTACAATTTTTTAAAAGCTTCATCAATTTTTTCCACTTTCCTTAAGTGCTTTGGTAACAAAAATAAATTAGCTTTTCCCCTAAATTAAATATAAAAAAAAAATGTAACATGGTGCGCAACAAGTGATTTCTCCCCTCATCCAGAAGATAAGAGAGAGTATGTGAAAAGAGAAAATGATCAAAAGATGGTTTAGAAAAATAATTCCGAGTTACAAAGCCAGAAATCTTATTAATTCGTAAAGTAAATATTCAGAAATTGGATATCAAAATATTCTCAGATGAATTCATAAATTTTCATGATTGTTGGAATGATTTAAAAGGGAAGAGAGGGGGAGAAACCGTGGAGAATTTTCGTATAAATGATTTAAATTCTGATAATTTTCTTTTATTTCGAAGCATTTTTATACTTAATGAATAGGAATTTTATAATAAATTAATGCAGTTTTATAATTTTAATTCCGTTCTGAAAAGAAGAAATGGGTTCGACGAAGCAATTACATTAAGATAAATTCACGAAAAATCTTAAATCGATATCGAATGGGTGGTTTTCTTAATGTAAATATTAAAACTTCAACAGGCTAAAATTACTTTTTAAATATTCTAATTTAATGAATGGGATATATTTAAATTAAATTTTCAAAAGAAATATAAATATATCAAAATCGCATAATTTTACCAAGAAGAATTGATGCAGAAAATATTATTATTATTATTATTATTATTATTATTGTTTAAAGAATGATTTAATATGCAAAATATAATTTTTTTAATATATAAATTCTATTTTTAATTCGATCGATGCAATGATATGAAAAATTAAAATATTCATTTAAAATAAAATAAACAAGTGCATCAGACAACATTCATTATTTATTCAGTTTTGTTAATGTAGAAATTAATTAGAACGAATTCGAGTGTGAATATTGTTCATTTATAATCATTTTTACGTAATCTTTTATTATTGACATAGAATTTTTATCTTAATATTGACAGAGGATTTTCTTTTATTAGCATTTAAAATAATTATTCAAAGTTTAAGTAAATTGGAAGAGGAGAAAATGGAAAGGAGTAAAAGACGAGAGAGAGAGAGAGATGGAGGGAAAAAAGGCAATTATACTTTTCCTCTTTAAGGAAAAGTTGGAAAGATATTCGGATACGTTTTAAATAAGTTTTGCAGTTATCATATTTTTTTACCTTTTTAAAACTATGAAAGTAAGTGGAGTAGTATACTGACTTAATGACTAGCAGAAAGCCATTTACATAATAAGAGAGTTTTGCAGTGGTGAAAGTTATTCTAATATTGTGAGACTTTGTACCCATAAACCACGAAATAGCTAGAAAATGGCTTATTCGATAGTTTTATTGACTAGACATCCAAACTTCAACAATATGAGAAGAAGAAGAAGCGGAAAAAGAAAGCCATTTTGTCATCTTCACATTGATCTTGATTTTTGTGTCAAATATCAACTTTTTTCTGTTAATCTCCCTTCTGTTTTAATATATGGTTAAGTTGATAGATGTTAGTTTCTTTTTTTGCTGACTTTTAACTCACAAAAGAAGAGATTCTTTTACTTTTTGACACGGAAGAAAAGGGGTTTTATAATTAGAAAGTTACGATTAATCATCCCTGATAAAACGGGCACCACGAAAATATTAATTTTGCACTAATTGTTTATACGCACTTATTCAATTAAATTGCTCCCTTAATTAGAATTAATATGCACTGTTTCTCTTAACTAATAAGATTTTTATCTAATTCCATTAAGGGTTTAGACTGCCAGACGAATATGATGTGTATCCTTTGGGAGTTGTTGGGGATGAATTGGTAAAGGGGCTCTGGGAGACCTTTCTAAGGATGCTGTTGTGACTAAACTCGCATATTCTAAACGTGAAGCAAAATATTTGGTGTGGAATGCATTCCAACGCATGGTTATACGCATAGTGAGAAGGAATGCATCAGTTATACACAGAGTCGGACGGGGTCAGACATTTATAAGTACGCCTCTGGCATTGATCAAGCGAGCATCGGATTTAAATTCGATGAGTCTACAGCAAGAAAATACACCATAATTGTAAAAATATAAAGAAAAAACTTACATATTTTTTAACCTAAATATAGAATAGGTTCCTGGCTACATCTGGTTGATGTATAGAATAACATCCCTTTTCTATTTTTAGAAGAGATCGACTTCTCTAATGAAGAGTAGAAAGCTAAAAAGGGGGATTTCAGATAAAGAAGGAAAAAATTTCTATATTTTATTCTCATTAAAAAAACATCGCGGTAAATAATTATCGTAGTTAATTTATTCAAAACTCTATTTTTCCTTATTAACGAGCATTTGTATAATATAATCTAATCCGAGAAAATCGGCAATTCAGTTCAAATGTCCAATTAGGAACGACGGATATCACCTAATGAACATTTGGGTTATTAAATTTTAATGAAGAAAATAATGGTATTAATGTAGCTAGTTATACTCGATTCTCTTAACTTGACGGAGATTGTTTAATTAGAAATTTTAAGATTCTCTTCGTCCGGATTTCCTATCTTCTTCTTCTTCTTTTTTTTTTTTTACTTATCTAACAAGTACTAGAATTGTATGGATAATATCAAATGCTGCTGTGACCTAATGGATTTTCAGTTGTGGGTCAATAAAAGAGAAAAAGATATAAGTGAATGGTGAACAACATTAGCTACGATTCGATGAAAATGCTTCGTGTCCGACTTGTCTTTTTTCTCTTACTTCTTTCCTCTTTCTCTACTCCACATGAACCTGCTTCTCCCTCTTTTTTAATATATAAATCTGCCTTTTTTTGGGCTTGATCAATTATAATTTTGACCCATTTACTTTCACATGAGGTATAATCGAGTTTTTAACTTTTTAACGGGTATAAATTTCGCTTTATGTTCATCTATCAGGACGTCTGCCAGTCTAGCCGACGTGTTCGATCCGAGATGCATCTTAAATTCTTTAAAATTTGTATAAAAATTTAAATAATAATTTTTTAAAACATCATTTATCTCTTCCAAATTTCAATATAAATATTCTTTTTCTAGTTTAGTTAAAGATAAATATTCAATTTATTTTAAACCATTTTTTAATAAGTTAATGGATACAATTTTATTTAATAAATAATTTAATTATAAATATACGATAATTAAATAATTTTATGTCGTTCGAAGTGTCTTTATTAATTTTATAAATAATTAAAATTTATTAAATTATTTATGCTTCTATTTTTTAAAATATTTTAAATGTTTTAAAAATAATTAATTAATCGAATTAATTTTAATAAAATAAAATTTTAAATCAGAAATAAAAATAATTAAACGAATTAATTATTTTTATTTATGATTTAAATTCTATTTGAATCTTTATGAAAATAAATATAATTTCCATGCAGATTTTTAAAATATTTAAATAAATAAGATTAAATATTAGCGTAAATCTAAAAATGAAATGAATTAAATTTGTAAGCGTTAATTTTAATTGTAAAAGATGTGAAAATTGTTCGATTTGCAGCAAATATGCTTAAAATAATTGTAATGTAGTTTTAATTGTGAAAGTGTTAAGTGCATATTGATTAAAAGTCAAATAATTTTCACATCTTTTGACAAATTTTTGTCCGCGATCATCAACATAAAGCTTTATATTCTACTCTTAAGTAACGAGAGAATTTTCTATCCAGTTATATTAATGCATACACGATGATTAACCGAGGCAGAACTACTTCCACTTAACCATTATGCTAATATAGTAGCAAAATAAAGCTAACAGGAACACCATGCTAGTTGAAAATCCCAAGCCAGAATGGTGCTCCTCCATGTTTTCCCGTAGTAATGAGCTCATTTCCATGATAATGTTAAGATAATGACTTATTTTGTCACACACATCTCTATCAACCATCGACCTTTTCTCTTTACTTTCCAACAACACACAAACAATTATGATGTAACGACATAATCCGGTTCTTCTTCTTGAAATTTGCGACGTCACGCCGTCAACGTCACACCATCTCTACCATATATGGTAAATAGCACCTGTGAGGGGGGGAGCTAACGACCTCAAACTGCGACCTTAACCTTGTATCACGACGACATTACGTTTTCTATTCGGTCTAAAATTCGACCGAGGGGTTTAACGCAGGTAAACTCGTTTCCGTCACGATCTTCCGTAAAAGCGTCACGGCTTATCTAGAGGTTCACGAACTGTCGTGACGTCATTGTCTCCGCCCCTAACGAATAAACAGTGATACCGATGCTTCTAGCGCCATTCCAGTTGCTGCCAGTTCGCCCCGACGTCAATGCCAACTCCATTTCGTACGAAGTTTACCGTCTTCCGTGGCTCTCGATTAACGTGAAAACGTCGAAAATGTTACGTCGGTGATATTTTTACGCACCGCAGTACACGAAATTGTTAGGCATTTGCAGTTAGCGGGCGTAACGCCACGGTGTGGGAGTGAGTAGCGGCGATTATCAGAAGAGCCGAGCTGTAGCTTGGCTGTGGCTTGTTTAGTGTAATACAAAGAATCAGCGGTGCTGACGGTGGTGTGGTATGGAGGTGCAACTTAGCGTAATGTCCGTAATTTCGACGTTATTTTCTTTGTGAACGTTAAAGGTAAGCGGGGCAATGTTCCTAACTTAGGCACAGCGTAACGCTCGCACCCGTGTATGTGCACTACTAATGCTTCCACTATAATCGCTTACTGCAGTGTTTATATTAAACCATAGCTACTTGTATGTGTTTGTGTGTGTGTAGTTTACAATTAAGATCGAATAACGTATCCAAGCCCGACTGTGTTATTTTGTGACATTAAAATAGACGGAAAGGTAGCTCCTGTAATGTGCTAAAGCAACACGGCACTAGTGTTATGTAGTGGAGAGCCGTGTTTATAAAAATACTCGTCGAGCGAGGTGGATGTATCGGATAGATGGAGCGTGTGCCGGTTGGGATTCTCACCCCGAGCACGTCACAACACTAAGTTACCAATATTTCCCCAAGAATTATGTCCAGCTATAACTGCTTACAACGGATCATCAGTTGAGTAGTACTTACTTACAGAACACCATAAAAATGTTGGTTGTATGTTTGGTGAGAAACGTTGCCCCGTTAACGATATTTTTGTCGTTGCCATACAATCGATAGTTGACCCACTTATATAATAACCTATCCGGATTTTTGGATTAATTTCGGAAAAAGAATTAGCAATGGCTAACGTGGAGTAACGCGGTGGTGACGATAGAAAGGCGGGTGTAAAGTTTGTTATGACAAACGCGTTAGGCTAATGTCCCGGGTTATAAATAGTACATCTTTTTGGTGAGCAGTTCGTCTTTGTATATAAACTGTCCAGGGCTCGTTCGAGACATCCGGGACTTGATGTGAGGCTATCGTCTCTGTCTCCGGTTTTCTCCCGACAGCATGAAATGATTAGGGACTTCACTATCTGGAACCATGCCAGGATGGCTGAGGGTTGTGAACCTTTTCCTTCGTTTTCTCGACTTCTCTACGTAACGTTCTTAATTGTTACTTCCCTCCTTAGGGAGTCTTAGTGTTGGAATTCTTTGGCGTAATGCCTAACATATTCGTTAATTTGTGAACTGGTGGTTTATAAATCCTGTTTTAATTCTGTTTGAAAGATGCGTCACGTGTCGTGGCTTTATTATTATCGTCGAAACGTTCACGTTTCACGTACCTAACTCACTGAGTCGTTTACTGTTTGGCCAAACCGGAAATGAATGTTATGCTATATAACAATAACGAGATCCACGGTCGGTTCACCTGTGTTTGCATGATAAAAGATCTTTCCGGTGTAATTTTGCGTAACACTTTATTTTTCATTCGTTTTAATTTAATATATTATAACAACAGTCAATTTGTGGTAATGATTTACGGCAATTTCCGAAGGTAATGTTTTTCTAAAGCGTAGTAACGCCCACTACTTCCAAAATGGCGACAAACTTTCTCAAAACCTTGCAGTAAACCTTGCATTAACGTCACGGCTTTCCACGCTTCACGGTAGTTTCAATAAATTCTATTACTTTCCAGTAGAACACCTCCATGAGTCACTCGTGACGATGAAAATGATTTCTGGACCTCGCATTGACCTTTCACCTCGTTAGTGCTTCATTTCTGATAGTTGATGGAGGATATGAATCACCCGCTTTTTACTAAAATGGCGTATCTTTTAGTGGATAATAAATCATTTTATCTATACAGTTACATAATAAAAAAAAATTCGATACTTCTGAATAATTTCAACATTTTCAAATCTCTAGTTTACATTGATCAATAGAAATTTCGAGTATCTGATCCATAAATGGTAACGAGAAAGAGCCGTAATTAGGCGAAATATTAATTATGACATTTATAACATTATCGAATTTTGAAATCTTTTTCTCCTGTTGTTTTTTTCTCCTCCCTGCTTCTCCCTGGACCCATTTCAATAACAATAGAACTCCCTCCTGCTCTGCCATAACCATTAACTATTGGGTGTGCTCCCTCTTCCCATAATCTTTCCACTTTATACTGTGTGTGGTGTGTATGTGTGTGTGTGTCTGCACTAGTTCTACCAAGGAAAGCTATCCCAGAATATTAGACAGTTTGAATCTTTTCTTTGGCAATAAGTATTTGCTATTGCCTATAGGATTCTTTTATAAGCTGAAAATACTTAGAGAAATTGCACAATATATATATATATCTCAGTAGCTCAATTATCTCGGAACATTCGAAGTTATATCTCAGAATGAAAACGAAAATCTGCTAAAGGTTACTTTTTTTTAATATTATTAAATTGTTAATCTTTCTGTAGATTTTTCTTTTGTTTTCCATCTCTATTCCTTTTTACTAGTCTTTTAAATGGATTAAAAATCTACTTTTAAAAATTTTTTGATTACTTTTATTTAGAAAAATCATTTTTTGGAGGAATAAATTTAAATTTGTAGACAAAATTCTCAATGGAAAAGTGGATAAATTCTTTTCTTAAATAAAAATTATTATTAAAATAATATCGACGATTAGATATTAATCATATTATTAGCTTAAAAATTTTAATTTTAGAATTATTTTAAAGCTCTTTCAATAATAAATAAATAATTTTTTAAATTTCTGCTCCTCAGATAAATGCAGATACACGTTTAAAGCTTATTATATTGAGTCGAATTTAATTATGTCTTTCTGGTTCAGTTTCTGTGCATCATTAAATTTATATAGACCCGAGTGTAAATGTTTTAATGGTGACGATTGATTGAAGTGAAAGTGAGTGTGATTAAAAGCATACATCTCTGACATGCTTTTGTCAGCAAGTTACTGAAATGACTGTGTTCTTTTTTTTACAGAACGGAACATGTGTGCTTAGTGACTTCGGGCTAGATCTTATGCTGACAGAGAGAGGGAAAGATGGCGACCAGTCTAGCTGTACAATTGATCTGTCTATTGGGACTAGTAGCTGCTATGGACGTACAGCGGCTTGCCGTGCCTCATGATGTATATCCAGGCTATGGTATCACTAAATTGCATTCGGGAGGTCAGTACTTTAGTTTGGCGGACAACGACTTCTCTCCCTACTTCGCCCTATTGAGTAACGGGATTTTGATGGCCACCACCAGTCTAGTCCACCTGGCCAACACTCCCATCACTCTGGTGGTCAGAGAGGAATATCCCAACATTACCACGGAACGAATGATTATTTTGCACGTCGTAGAAAGGTCGAAGATGTTAAAATTCGATCGGGAAGTGTATAATGGTGTAGTAAGTGAAAACCAGCCTGTTGGAACTGTAGTGGAAGAAGTAGAAAGAATAATCGCTTCGGGAGATCAAAACCATAAAATTACTTATAGTTTAATATCTGGAAACGAGGGGGAAAGATTCGGAATTCTGCAACCTCAGGCTAACGATACGGGTGTCATTTTAGTAACTAAATCTGTCCTGGACAGGGAAGGTCAGTCCACTTACGAATTGGTATTGAGAGCTACCGACGTGATAGCTGCAGATAGTTCGGAAGCACTAATTAGGATAGAAGTATTGGATGTTAACGACAATTCTCCCGTTCCCGATAGCAAATCGTATCGCTTCAAAATACCAGATGATGCCGAGTTGTATAGTGTGGTAGGTAACATCACCGCTAGTGATGCCGATGGAGATAAGCCCGTTTACCATTTCACGGCTCGTCATCCGGTTTTTGCCATAGTACCGAAAACGGGTCAAATTCTTCTCATAAGTTCACCTTTGCTGAAAACTTACAAATTATCAGTGAGGGCGGACGACGGACGAAAACCTCCGCGTTACAGTCCGGTAATACCCGTGTTTGTCGAGGTATTTAGCAACCAATATGACTTTGACAACGATTTGGATAGTACTAATGAGGTTCTTGTGCGTGCTAGAAGATCGGTGAGACCAACCAAGAGCTACGAATATAAGGAAACCGATGGTAGTGTCACGGGAAGGGTTATGTTTCAATTAGACAAAAAGCACCCGCACGAAGTTTACAAAATTGAAAATCCCAACCATTGGGTCGAAGTGGAGCCTTCGGGAGAAGTGAAAGTCAAGGAGCCCTGGGACTATGAGCTACTTGGCAAAGAGAAAACCATTGATTTCTGGGTGTTTGTAACTGGGCCAAACGTGGAAGGTAAGTCATATTTTTCCCCACTTTGCTATTTTTAAATATGTTCCTATATGGAAAGATCGAGTAACGTGTTACCACACTGCAAAAATTTTAAAAAATTCCAAGTTTTTCCACGTGACGTCTATCGAGTATTGCATTCTTAAAAGAACATTCTTATATAAATGGATGGTACGTTTTGTACGGAGCATTGCTCAGTTTGTATCTATTCTTTCATCCACTCGAGTAGGAAAGACTTCCACATACTCTAGCAGTTGGCTCGCAGTAGACGACTCTACACCTAATCGATTGGTTTGTCACACCGGAAGTAGATGTCTCGTGACGTCATAGGATCATGAGAAAAATCTCGAATCCTTCGTCACAGAACGGAATTAGAAATACGTAGGAGTGTCTGCAATTCCGACAGAACAAATGAGCTATTGATCTTTGACACCTTTTAATATTCCCACCACTTATAAATAACTTTTCCCGCGGCCATCTTACTTTTCCATCTTTCATTTAATTCTCTTGTAACTTGCAAAAGTGGAGCAGAGAGCTTCTAAATTTAGAATTTGTAGTTAATGCGGCATCTTTAAAAATCGAATTAGTAACAAATTCAATAAGCGTACGTGATCTTAAATGCGACATAAGCTGAATTATTGGCTCGAGTTTCTACGGAGCAGAAAGTGGGGACAGCCATTCTATCATATCGATTGCTCCCCACACATTGACGGGAACAATGTTCCCAGAGACCAAAACCAGCCACATACAGTAAAAAAAGACGAGACAATGCACTTATCGATGAGGTAATTTCTAGAATCTTTGCGAAAACGACATTAAAACCGTGCAAAATATCGAGTCACACCATATAGATTACCCTCGGTATAGTACACGTGACCAAAAAAGAATTCGATTTAAAATCTTGTTTACGTTGATTTAAATAAAGCAAACGATTTCATGTGTTATTTAATGACTACGTCGGTATATTACGAGGTCAAAAAAAAAAGAAAAAAACGAAATCCCGCACTCTGCACTCCCAAATTATATAGATGATTAAACAACATTAACTGCAAAATTAATAAGGTGTTTGGCGAGAAATGTGACAAAATGTTATTATTCGGTTCATAACGTCTTTAATGGAATGAAATAGCAAGACGATGTTTTCAGATACTCCGATAGTAATTGTGTTCCGTTCAGAAATGAACAGAATCTAACTGATAAGGAATAAGAGGAGGTAAAAAGAAACGACTTCGGATGGTAACTAAGTTACCAAGCTCAGTAATGAGATCATAGTTGTCTAGATATATTGGAGTTCACAAGAAAATTTCGATCACTTTCTTCCATAAGAACACACCGACGCTCTAAACACGCTTCCACCGTATACTGTAACCTGTTTTCAGGGTCGCAACTTATCACATTGACAGTAAACATGCAAAAAAATATATTTTATGCCGCTTGTTTATGCTTCAAGTTTAGTATTTCAAGATTGATAGAGGCATTAATAAATCACGTTAGCGAAGATATCGCGTTTCTTAAACACTTCAATATGCAATTCAAAGAGTTACGCCATAACGGATGTTCTCGGTTTTTTGCCTTTTAAACGGAGCAATATGTAGTTTTAATATATGTAAAATTTAAATAGTAAGTTTTTTGATAAAATAAAACGTTTCTTGCATATAAAGAGAGAACCATTAGAGTAAGAAAAAAGGTTTTTATCTTTCTGTTTGCGTTACTTTTTAATAAGATAAATGTAGAGGAGAACACGCAGTTCCCATATCTAAAGATTTTAAAACTTCAATAGAAAATTAAAGATAAAAAATATCTAAAATCAAATTACAAATATTCAAAGCACAACAGCAAAAATAAAAAAAAAGAGATGTATATATAGAAAGCAAAGAAAAAAAGAGGTTCGTGACTAAAGTTTGTAGAGTAACGTTCAAAATGTTCTCAATTTTTCTTTCGATTCACGTATTTTGTCTTGGGTAGCCTTTTAACGAATCGTGTTAGAATAATCATGCAAAGAAGGCTTAAATAATTAATGCACACCTCTAGAAACACGTAAACAATACCAAACTAATAAATATACATTCAACGGTAGAGCCATAAAGATACAAAGAAGAGGAGGCTCATAGGTCGACCCCGCACCATTGATCCGCTTTAAATTTAATTCGCAAAGGGCGAGATAAACAGATTGAGAGTCGCAAACACAATTCCTCCATGTTTGGATTTTGGAAAGAGATTACACTTTGTTTGATGGCTAAGATGGATGACGACTCTCGGTCATTTCTAACTCTTGACAAATGAGTCTATGCCTAAGACTTTAGTCGGAGGGGATATAACGTGTACATCCCTCCGGACACAACGACATAACCTACGATATAGAAACGTACGGAAAGTTTGCGAATGTAATTTTACTCGAGTCACGTGCAGAAGCGGAGACGATCACGCACACAGATGCGAGTAATTACCCCTCCGCTATAATAGAACATTGCAGTTGACAGTCTTGTTTGCTTGTCTCTTCTGAAAATGCCCGAATATTACTGTCATTTTTTTCTTACACGAGGAAATATTCCGAGCTTTAATTATCTTGTGTCAACGATAGTTTTAAACCGATGAAGTGTTATTTGATTTTTGAAAATTGTACAAATTTCTGTCAGGACGAGATTAAATTCTAGAATCGTGTCTATAAAATGCCATCTTTTGTTGTTGTTACCCGAGCTTTAGAACTGTAATAAAATTCGCAGATACGTGTAATTTAACAGGAAGTGAAATTTTAACGACGTTAAATTAATAAATAATTTTCCAATGCAATATTCGATGCGTGATATCAAGAACTTAATATTTTTCTTATGTAGTACAACATATAAAAAATTCTAAATTTTAAAAAAAAACACATTAAAGCGTTTAGATTTAGTGTTAGATTATTATGTTTTACAACAAACTCATTCTGCTTGCTTATTTTGCATAAACAGCATATAAAATTCGTTCTGCATATTTTAAAAACGGTTCTATAAAGCAATTTCGTGAACGTAAATGTTAACTTGTAGACTACACCTATACCGTGAAAATGTCAAAAGCTATGCAGATGTGTACAGATGCGGGGCGAATGTACACATGCGAATGTATTGTACAAATGATTCTTTCAAACTTTTAAATTTTTATGTAGATTATAAAAAGAAGCGATTCTTTCCTTATTCTTGCAGAATTCGGCGATTGAAACTTTCTCGGAATAAAAATAAAACTTTAAGATACATTTTATTAATAAACTTTTAAATGTATTTGGTAATTTAGCTCCTTAGCACATTTTTATTTTCGGTTTGACAAGTCTTTTTTTTTTTCTTACCGGAACGAAATATCACTTTAGAAAATCGCAATTTTTGCCACATCAGTGAATTCATTCGATCACAAACCAAGTAAATAAACGTCGAACACATATACAAAATTTATTTCCTCAATTTTAAACTGGTCGTGTGAGAAGTTATATCATTTTTTCTTCTTCGCTCTCTCCCCTTTTTTTTTGAGAGGGAAAAATACAGTCATTAATTAAACTCCTATTTACTTTATGTTAGAGAATTATACGTAAGGTTAGTCACGTCACGTCACGCTAGAACTTTTACACGCTTCCGAGCATATTTTTTAAAGCGTGACGTAAACACGTAGGAGGAAGAGGAATTAAGATTTCATTATTTAAGAGTGTTCGTTTTCCGAGTCCAATGTTGTTTTGTTAATATTTTAAACGATTAAAACACTTGTAGCGGGACTGCTTACGTAATTGAAAACTCCTGGAAAATATAATCCATAAGATGTACAGACACGTGTAATCGATCAATGTTCTCACTCCAGCTGTGAAAATCGTCAAGGAGAGCAAAAGGAGATTATGAGAAATTTCTATGGCCATTCGTTTTAATTTGACGTAAAGGTGTTTGAAACGTACACAATGAAGGAGAAAAGGAGACGTTGAACGGATTTGACTTAATCCTACTTCAATTGCGTTAAGACAGAATATAAAATTGATGCCTTTCTAGTTTGGTCTGTCTCTAGGTAATGCTAGATTTGGCCTTTCTATAAACGTCATCTCTTATTTACTCTCCGAAATTCGATTGGAAAATCTAATTGTATGCAATCCATCGAAGTTTAAATGATTAAAAAATAATTAATGGTTTCCTCAGAAGGGTGTCGAAACGCTACTTTTTGCAAACTAAATTATTGCACTTTTCAATTTATCGATCACCAGTACCTTATTCACTAAGCTTTAGTGTTACAGGTAAATGTGCATCCTCCTTAACTTAGCACGTTGTTAATATTGACGAAGGAAGAGAAAATCTTTACCATCAGCGAGAATTCCGAAATTGTCGTTGAGGTGGTTTTTCTCGTCAACATGCAAACTATCGCAGAAAGCGGGTTCATATCTGCAGAAAATTTTTTCTTCTAGTAAAATCGGTCAGCGACAGAAGCCGTCTCGACCATCTGTTGTGTCATTGAGAGACGAGACTGGAGCTTAGCGTTATGTATTAGTTTTTGTTATGTAATCTCGGTCTGGTTTCGTAAAGTAGTGATAACACTATAGACATTTCCGATATGTACTTTCCATATATCGACAATTTAGATATCAGAAATGCAATTTAGATCATAAGTTTTGCCTCGATAGAAAATAGGAAAAAGTAGTAGCGGTAGTAAGAAAAAAAATCGAAATTCTAAAATAAAGTCCTTCGAGGAATCGAATACAAATTACCTTTTTGGTATTCGACAATGGAATAGAAGATTTTTATGTTTTTAATATGGATAGTGGGGTTGTGTGTCAAGAAAATTGTGTAGTTATGAAGGATTGTGCACCCTTGTTATTAATGAGATCTCATGTAGAATGCCACACGCTATACCGTTGCCTTGGTGAAGTGTGTTTTAGCCATGTTTTCTCATGTGAAAATCAAACTTCTCCTTGCTACGGCTCTTATTTTTTCAGATCCTACAAAATATTCTATTTAAATATTACAAATTTTTTCATCCAATAATAAAAAAAAGTGTAAAAAGTTGATTTAATTTCCTAAGTTATGCTCCGTTGCTTCTAATCAAATCAAGTTTCAAACGTTTAATAAACGTTAATCACAAAAAAAGAACTGGGAGATTTTTTTTAATACGTAAAGAGTAAAAGTACTTATTAAAAACATTTTAAAACGGTAACGAGTAGGAATCTTCTATATTTAAGAAGTAAAATCGATGCGAGAATCGTCTCAATTATTTTGGCTTCATGCCGAAGAAGTTCTTATCGCTCTCATCAGTCGATATGTAACGTTTTTACATTTGTGGATGCGTGATTATTTAAGAAAAATTCTTCACTAATCATACTCTCTACTGTCTGTAGATAGTCAATAGAGGCTGCAATGGTGGGAGCAACACGTTTTTAACCGCTCGTGACGAATATAGCCGAGAGGAAAGATGTCTATTTTGTGAACGTCACTTCACAAAACGCGTTCGGAGTCACAAGGCATGGTAATCTCTACACCGAATCGATTCTGTAAAGCTGCACATCACGCATGTGCACATCTTTACCTAAGATCGATTCACGTATATTACTGTCAATCGCATTTCAATTGTTTGTGATGGATGATTGTTGTTTGGGTAGTAAACTCGACCCTTGCCAACCTTATCTAGCTTAAGCAGGTCGCCATCTTATATCTTTTTCTTTTGTTAATTTTTCACTCTTTTGGCTTTACGCTTGCCATCATTTCTAATTCCGCAGCTGCACTCTTCTCTGATGTGCTAGTTTAGAAACATTATTGTTGCACGGAAATTGGACTGAACAGATTGTAACTTCCCACACGTCTGTCTTCACGACAGATAAACACGTATTTACCTTAAAAGGTAAAGTTTAGAAATGTTGTTA
Organism: Centruroides sculpturatus; assembly: GCF_000671375.1. Classification (NCBI taxonomy): domain Eukaryota; kingdom Metazoa; phylum Arthropoda; class Arachnida; order Scorpiones; family Buthidae; genus Centruroides; species Centruroides sculpturatus. The sequence continues at coordinate 380,917 of NW_019384493.1, forward strand.
TAAAGTTTTATAAACCGAGAGTAAACTAATAAAACACTCGCCAAGCATTCTAAAACTGCTGGAGTCATTTATAAATTTTCCTCTTCGATTAAAACTTCGTTTTAGCTTACTAAGTATAGCTTGTTACGTGTTTTTTTTTTCGATTCGTCGGTAGGTGGAAGCTGGTAATCTTGTAAACGTCTAAGAACGTTTTGGTCCGTCCTACCGATAGCGACATCAAGAAGTGGTAAACAGAATAAAAGATAGACGCTGTCTCCTGATCAAATCAACAAGACAAACAGTTGTACCTATAAAAAGACGTAAAGGATGGGTGAAAGTCGCAAGCAACATTCAAGAAAGAAATGGAAAACAAACTAGACAAGGCTGATTCCCTCTCTCCTCTTTCCCAATACAGCTACGCCTCATTACGTGTCTGGCCAAAGAGAAACTGCAAATCAATTTTCCCGTAGGATTTACTTTGAGATAGAAAATATAACGTCTGTAAATAGAAAGCAATGATTTTTGTCCATTCCTCTGAGACATGCAGGCAATAGTCCCGCGCGCCGCTTTCAGAGATTGATGACATTCAACCTCCTTTTTTCCGCAAAGTTTGCTGGAGAGCGGGTTGACCCTTAAACTTTTAATGCTTAAGTGTGGATCATTGCCGGAATCAATCAGTTGGATACTTTTTCTACGAGTTCGTGTCTGTGTATCACTGCTACAACAACTGCTAATCCGATAGGAATAGTCAGGAACGATTTGCAACCAAGAAAATAATTGATCAGAGCTTTCCACTGATTGGGTAGTTGTAATGTTTCTCCGGTTGGCAAAACTAATTCGTTTATCCGAACCTTTCCTCATCTAATAGGAGAGATGTGCATTAAAAACCCATACTCGTGTACCGACCAACAAATCTTTTTTGTATAATAAAACTTGTATGGAAACCGCAGTTACAAAGAGTGAGAAGAGATTACAAATCAGTAAATCTCGATAATTTTATTAGGAAAAAAATGAATTATTAAAATCTAGCGTTTTTAATTAACAAAACTCAATAATTTTGAAAAATTCGTCTAGTTTTTTTACATTATTATTTCGATATGTGCCACTCGAAAGATTTTTTTTTTAAATGCTCTGCACACTTAAAAGAATTTAAGATAATGGTCAGAACAGAATGCAAGATTTTCGGTCAGCGAATCTATTGTAATTGTTCTCTAGTGGAACCAATCAGCCAGGTATAAACTCTACAATAATTGTCACTGCAAGTTCATCGACCCTGACTCCTAGAGATTTACCAAACGCCTTTCTGTTTCCTATAAAAGTCGAAGTTTTCGTATCTAAAAGTAACCTTATAAAAACCCGACCGATATGGAAAATTTGTTTGTTTAGCAAGAGCGCAACTTTGCTCGACGCCGTTCAATAATAGAGCCACCTTCTCTCGTAGCCGGTCTATCTAGGTGACGTGTTGACTAATGTCCTCCTTTCCTAGACTAATAAACACGAGCCCGCTCACAACCTAAGCAGTCTACGAGCCGACAAAGTAATCTAGTTTGAAGTTGGCTCTCCACTCATCTTAGCTATCTCAAAATTATGTTTCTGGCAGATGAAGTGAGTCATGCTCATCACCCCTCTCCACTCTCATTTCTCAGAATGTTGAAGTAGTTATACAAAAATTATAAAATTTATGTTTATGGGTAGAAAATTGATTACTCAGAACAACTTTAAAAATTTCCTGACAGACTTCTAATCCCCAGAGATAGTGACTCTTACGTTTTAACTGGCTTTTATAACTGTAAACAAATTTTCGCAGTGTGAAAGGAGTGTAATTTTTTACGAGGTCGCGCATCGATGATTAATAACCATTAATGCCTTTTATTATTATTTTCTTGGCTAAGTTGCATTAATTAAGTTTATCGATGTAACTCAAACAAAGGACAACTGGGTGTTTAAAATATCAATAAAATTAGTAAAAGTACAAAGAGGGGGGATCGAATGACAAATGGTTTAAGTATGTTGACACGGAGGACCACTAAAGTTTGTGTTGTTAGAGGGGGTTGCCAATGGTCGAAATGTCTAATGGCTGAAGGGGCGGTATCCACCGGAGGTCAAGTGATCTTTCCGTCACCTTTTAATGGTCTCACCACAGCTGGAAACTTTCCAAACATTTTCAGATCCTTTTCTTAATTGACTCGCTGAGCTTTGCCAGTGAAGAGCTTCGACGTCGGTAAAAAATCTCTTCCAGTTTGAAAAAAAATTACTAAAAATGTTTACGGAAAATGCAATTTGTTTGAATTTTTTTTAATATAAATATATAATTTTTTTTTATTTCTAGTAAAAATTATTCTAAAAATTGCTATTATCGAAATACTTTCGCTGGAATGGGAAATTTAATATAATAGTTTTGTCTCTGACGTCACTGATGATTTCATTTATCGATCATCGTCCGTTCGATCGGAGACAATCTTTAATTATGTGACGTAATTTGCTAAGAGGAAACGTGAATAAAATAAAAACCAGTATATGTATTAAACGAAAAAAAATGTAAGGATGCAATTCATCCGCTTGTTGAATTTTTATTTCAGGTGATAAAAGTGGATTTCATAAAATTTTCTAGTTAAATTAGTCAAATCTTATATATTTTAGTAATTAAATCTCGTGTTTTAATGGCTTTTAAAAAATTACCGATATAAATCTTATTTTAAATTCCTATTTTCGAATAAATATTTTTAAGAGTGGCGGCATACGTCATCAAAAAATAAACTTTTATTTATTCAACAGATTAAATAGATCCTGCTGGAGTTTCTATTATTCTTTTACTTTTGGATGATGAAAAAAAACAAAAATAAGAATTTTAAGGTTCGATTTTTTATTCTAGACTTCCATTAAATAATTTTGTGCTCTTGCTATTTTTTATCTGGTTATTTAATCACGAACTAAAATCACAATTGTCCCTCATTCAACGAAATTCGAGAGTGGTTCTATTTTTTATACTTCGAATTTCAACATATATTTTCGAGAGAAATAGGCAAAGGAATTCTTCCAACAGTTTCTAATTAAATCTATTTTTATTTTTTATTTTTTGTCGTTGTTTTCTAAGAAGAAGAAGAACCGGATCTGCAACGTAAATTTTTCCAACTTTCATCCCGGATCTGCTCTTCATCCTCCTCCTCCTTTTTTTAAAAATAACATCTGTTTGCTAGTTAAGGATTTCTTCGGGGTTATTTTTAAAACATATACATTTTATATAAAAAAAACAATACACCGATTTAATGATATTTCTGTTCAGGTGAGGTTTAAATAACAATAAAAAAAACAACACCCACCTAAGAAACTGTCCTATAATTGGAACAGATAAAAAGAAAAACTAACTACTCAGAACGGCAAACAAGCCACATAACATATCAACAAAAACTTTTTATCGTTGAGAGACTTGTATTTTGTTTTTAGCTTGTCAGAAACTTCGGATAATTCTCCTAACTCTAATATCCTTATAAAGAATAACAGGTTGTACTTTTTTTTTTGGCCTTTTTTTTAGGGGTGTTTGGTTAGAGAAGATGGGAAAGTAGACTGTGTATTATAGTCTTTATAAAACCCTAGTTGTTTATTAGAATTGCCTGAAGAAAATTGCACTGATTCTAGGCTAAACACTGCCATTCCGACTTGTGATTCCGGTATTGATTGGTAAAGCATTTGGGATCACGTGATTCTTGCCATCTTTCGTTTCCGTCGACGTGTAGTGGAGAAAAGAAAAAATCGATATATATAATAGGGGGAAGAATCTGTTCCGCTCTGGGGATGGAAAAGTAGATCGATGTGCGATGACGTCATCACACATTGAATGTTGGGAAACGGACGATTGAACTTTCTGCACAATGCTCGATCTGCTTAGAGCAAAATAGAAATTTGAAAATCCTTCTACCACCAGAATATTTCCCCTTTATGTGCACTGTAATTATATAATAACGGCGCAGAACTTTTCTAACTATCAAACGTTTATAGATAACTGGAAAAATAATAAATTACCTTATTCGGGATGCAAAAAAATCAGATAACATCGTGCAGACTGGTTATCCTTATCTTCAACGTGTCAAAGGTCAAATATCGTAACTTTACAGCTGACATTTATTAATGTCCCATTTGTTAACGTATTGGATATTTTCAAATCTAGGAAAAAAGACAAATAATTTATATTTTTTTTATGTCCTGATCGCGATTCTCTTCGTCTCTTTGATTCCGTGAAACCGATAATATCGGTTTTTAATTTATATCTATCCAATCTCTCTCCGCATTTTTTTTTTCACATAGATTAACTCTGATCTATTCATCTATAAATAATTTTTTCCATCAAAATTTAAAAATATATACATATATTTTTAACGGTAAAAGCAAGCTGTTGTTAATTAACCCCTGTCTCGGTTTTACTACAATGTTGCGACGTTAATGAAATTTAATGGGTAGAAAGTATAATATGCTGTACTTCGACTTAACTTATTGTGTTCTGTAGGGTAGAAATTGTACTTTTCTCCATAAAAATACCTCGCAGTCACATTTAGGAGACCTAAACTTAATTTATAAATGATATTTGTACAGCCGAAGGCTTTAGTAAATTTATGAAACGGTAGTTTGAGGTTTAAAGTTTTTTACTACGTTAAATATTTATTGTTCCGAATCGATTAAATCGTAAATTATATATATTATACTTTATACAAATCTAAATTGTTTGCGTCAAGCTATACTCTAATCAATTTTAATGTAGTCAAAACAGTACAGAGATTAGCTAAGAGAACTATCAATTTACTATAGCTTACGTAATGTTAAATCTTCCTGTACACGCTTTTAAAAAGAGTTTCGAGTGTACAGTTTCACATTCTTTATATAATAATGAAAGGTATATGAAGAGTGATCTTTGAATCTTATTTTTCACATCATGCAATGTTTTAATTTCGAGTGCTAAGCTTGTAGAGAAGGGGGGAAACTCATTCGGAAAGTTGTAAGGCACGATCCATTTAGTAAAGAAAAGTTGTTCCAAAAAAATGTTGTTACCAGAAAAGAAGATGAGTGAGGTTCACTGCAATGTTTCTTCTTTTTTTTTTTCCTCTCATTTCTTGTTTGCTTGCTCGTTTGCAGCACGTAAAAACAACAAAGTATACAAACTATATATAGATTATATATATGAAGCCACATCGAAGTTATTACAAGTACTTTTTTTATTATCTACAGTTTTATTTTGAATGATTTGAGGTTATTAATCAAAGGAAGTAATAGAAAATCTTTATCTTTTAATAATATATATATAATTATCTGCAAAATAATTTTATAAACTTTCATTTCAACAAATTTTATTTAAACAAATCAATTTTCTCCCTTTCTTTTAGTCATAAACAACGTCGCTTTTTTTCAACCTCGGTGCAATTTCTCTTTTAACACGCAGATAAAAGGGGAAAAAAACCGGTTCTAATACAATTACACTGATTTTAATTAGGATTGCGTAAAAACTTCCTTTTCTGCATCTTGTTCGTTTTTTCGCATTTCTTTCGAAGTTCATTCTTAATATATATCGAGAGAAAAGAGAACAGAGAGTTATAAAGTAATTTATCTTGCATAGATTTTTGATATTTTTGCTCCTCGAAATTTTTAAGAAAAGGTATCTTTTGTTATCCTGTCATGCTATAGATTTCATTATTAAAATTTTCTTTTAATGATGATAATAACCTGTTACATTTTTCCTCTTAATCTTTTAGAAATTTTAAACCTTTTTTCCAGTTTTTCTTTATAAAAATCAATTTTATCTCGTATTCTGATAACAAAGATTATTTTAGATTTTATTTTTACATCTCTATCATTTTTTTAAATTTATTATTCACAAATTGTTGATCTTAATAGTTAATAAACGAAAATATTCATTTATAAATTTATTAGGTAAGAAAATATCTCGGTAACTTGAATTATCGAGTATTTTTCTAGCATAAAATTTCGGGCGAAGGATGTAAAGAATTGACAGAACTTGCCAACTTCGATTTTTCAAACTTCAAATTTAAGAGCCTTGCCCGTTTTAGTTCAGAGGAGGGAAAAAAAATCTTTAAAAACTCATATTTAATAAACAATCCCTCTTTTCCACATTACACAAAATGCATTCCGACTGGCTCCTATTATAAATTTATATGAAACATATTTCCTGGAGTAAAGATTAAAAATTTAACGGTTAAGGAAAGAAACGGTATGTTATTTTTAACAAAAAAATGGAAAAGAGGAAAAATGGTAATTTTTCTTCACCAAATTAAAACTTTACTAGCGGGTAATTTAAGTTTGGGGTTATTTAAAATATATCTACTAATCAGAAATTCTGCATAATATTAAAAATATATCACGCAAACACAATAAACAGGGGTTAGAAAATCTCACGTTCCACGCTTGTGACGTCCATTGTTTCTGTGCGTGATGTCGCGCTTCACTTAATACACTCCACCTTTAGGTCATTACCATCTCTATGGACCGTAATCCTATCTAGTAACCTCACCTTTCACGACAATCCTCGGGTACTATTTTAGGCTACTGTGATTTCTATCAATTTAGCTTATTATCTATAATCGTGTCCCAACCGCTCCGGTTCATTTTTCGTGTATCACTAAGGTACCCACGGGTTTTAAATTGCTATTGTTAAAAATATCAACATAAAAGACAAGAATAATATATATATATATATAGTTTGACCGGATGAAAGAGAACAGCTAGGCAATAAACACATTAGATAAATGCAGCGAATCACCAGACCAGCAGAGAGTAAGGAGTGCAATGTCTGAAACAGTACCTGTCTTCTCAAAGTAGGAAATAAAAGCAACTGTTCTGTTTATACCATCACATACTGTCAGCTCTCTCCATTTACTGTGCCTTCGAGAGTGATAAGAGATACGGTATAACGTTTCTTATCCCCCTTACCTATCCAGGAAAAAAAACCTTTAGAAATATTCCCCACTGGTTGTCTTACTTTTCGATTACTGCAAGTCAGATAGCACACTTGACACTGTTCTATAGTTAAGTCAGAAAGTGTCGTAGTTGACGTTCTCTACTCGTCTATACCAAGAGGAATATCTTACTATTTACTATATTTCTTCCATATCCAAACTTGATAAGTTCAAAATCAAATTTTCTCCCAGTTTTTTAAATCATCCATCACGGAAAAAATTTAAAGCCTATTATAAAGGGCGTAAATTTTTCATTCTATTCTATATTAACTAGCAATAAACATCCCAGGAATGTTTGAAGATAGTAAACTCGTTGCTAACCATGACAATCATCTACTTGGTGGCATCTCGTAATCAATTGTACTTTAGACTTCTCTAAGGAAATGGCATGTAGCAATTTCAAGAGAATTCATCTACATTATTCAATCTGCGAAATAAAAGGAAATTCTGAATGCATAAGTTTTAAACTTGATAAGAACGAATCTGTATATTAAGGTTAAAAAATGTTCTCTGTGACACAACGTGTCTGAGAAGTATTACAGATTTTTCTTTAAGGTAGCATTATATTTTTTTTATTTTTATTCTTTTTTTTTATTCTCTCGAATGTATTTTTTTAACTACAGAGAGAAGCAATATTAAAATGCAAAACAGTATGATAATACGGTCATATTTTGTAAGTTCTTTGTGACTACATCATATAAGAAAAATATCAGAGTTTAGCTGCACGCAAAGTCTAAAATGTTTCCATGTATTTTTTTCTCTTCCTATTTTTTGTATCTAAAATTTAAAACTATATTTATAAATACATATAATCAATTTTCGGTATTGTTGCTGTGTAATGCAATTCGCTTGTTAATATAATAGCTGTAAACATATTACAAAAAAAAAAAAAATATCGTTTAAACATTCTAATATAGAAAAATGATAGGTTTTATGTTAAATTATTTTTAAATTCATTATATAAGAGTGGATCCATAATTTTACATCATCTATTACTTTAAATAGAATTTTAAATCATCAGTTCTACTCGACTGTTATAATTTTCGGATCATCTATTACATTCAGTAGACGATTTTTTTCATTCATTAATTATGTAAATCATTTATTTTTTTTCGTAAAATATCGTAAAATTCGTTTATTTTTTACACTGCAAATTTGAAATACGTTTCGAGCGGTACAAATTTATATATATAAAGGCCCTTTATATCTAAGATGTAATTTATGATTTCGAGTTTTTATATCAGTCGAAACATGATTTAAAACTTTTAGTTATATGAAAATAATTTAAAATATTTTTTTGTATGTAATACAAGNTTTTTTTTTTTTTGTATTTTGTGTTTTATTTTATTAATCATTCATCACAGGTATTCGTTGAATTTATATAAACTATCATAAATTTATATCGAAATTCTTTTGGTGCATCCTTTCATAAATTATTCTACTGTGGATTTATATACAATGCATTTGGTATAGTCCTCCGGGAGACTTTTTACGAATATTTTGCCATAAATTGTTACCTGAAATCTTATATTGTCATAGAATAGAATGTAAATATTTATAAAATTCCAAGGGGATGAAGGTCTATATATATATATATATATATATATTTACATACTTTAGAGGTCCCACGAAACATTCCAAAAGAGGAAGAAGGTGTCATTAACTGACTCAAATTGGTGCTATATCTTTGAAGAGATGGAGTTCATTTAATTATACAAGCGCATCTATTTAACTAAGTAAAATGACGTTGTAAATGTTGCAGATATGATTTCAAGTTGGAGCCTGAAATATAAATCAAACGAAACCCTTAGGGACGTAGAGGGAAAAAAAATGCTAATAATTTATTCTAACGTGACGAGTAGCCGACTTGTTTATTTAAAAAAACCATGTCTGATTATTTATTTATAATATTTTTTTAGTGTAGCTTAATTAAGAGTTTTTATATTAGAAAAACGGCATCGAATTTCTTAAGTTGTCTCTGCATCTTTCGACATTTCCCAACAGATCATTCGGTTGTCTCAATTTTATAACCTGTCCAATCCCGGTTCAGTCTTATTTGTTTTTCTACCCAAACTCAACTTCGAATGAGTTTTTCTGTCTCTCGTGACTAGAGAATAGTTTCTTTGGTGTGATTTATTGACTTGGCACAACCGTACCTACAAGAAACAATTTCTCCATCTATATTCCTTGCAGAACTTTGCCCACGATTCTAGATATTGATAGTTCAAAGTCTCATCACTAGGATCGCTACGGTAACAAAGTCCGTATTTATTCTTTTCTTGTACTACATGAATACCTCACTTTGAATGTTATCTAACTGATTTAAGCGAGTTATTACGAGTTAATAGTGATTTTCTTTTCCTTTTTAAAACTTTTCTAACGGATATTTTCGGAGATTTAGCGCATTTAAATATACATATATGTCTATTTTACAGAGAAGAAACTCAAAAAGTATAAGTTTTGAAAGTTGAAATCGAAATAGCTGAAAATTTAAGCCTCTGGTGACTGTACCTATTTCGACAGACCAGTTCCTCAAATGATTGGTTGGGTGATCATTGGAATGGAACACAGTATTGCCCTTACCTTTCACCTTTTCCTGCCAGCTTTTACACCCAACTTCAACTACGACTGTATATTTTTATTTGTCAAACTTTACTCCAATCAAAATCTCATACGTCGCATCAGTAAAGCGTAGGAAATTTATTAAACTCAACATCTTTCTCCATTTCAAAAATACGATTAATCTCCCATTATCAGTCAACCAATGAAATAACTGGTGTGTAAATCATCGTACTACTCATGCAGGACAATAGGAAGATGACGCATACCCGACCTCACTGATTTGTTATGGGACATCTGCTGTTGCCTTATTCGCGTCATTTGTCCTCCATCCCCCCTTACTTAACGGAATTACCGTGCTTGGTATTCTACTACATCTGAATTAGTAATAATGAGTATAGGATTGAAGCATTTTTGCGTAAATATAATTAGTTTTTTCTAGTTAAAGCTTTTATACGAATCTAGAACAGAGGACTACTTTTATATTTATACTTTATACACGCTACTCGATTAAAAAAAAATTGAAAATTTACATTAATTTTTCCGTTTTAGACATTTTTAACTGGTAGCGATGCGACGCGATGCGAAGCGAAGCGACGCGCTCGTTATCTCAGAATTTAAATTACGAAATAAAAAGTTAACTCGACAAGCGGAAACTGTTAGGTAGACTGTAAACCTTACAGATAACAGTTATTACACTCGAAGTTTTAACTATAATAACCTACTCCGATTACATTTTTTAGATAGGAAAAGTCTAGACCGTTATGTCAAGGTCTTTACATTCAAAATATTTTATTTATATTTAATTAACACGTGAAAAAATAAACAAATGTAGAATATAAAATTTCGATTTTTTTTTAGTGAAAGATAAAATTTTTACATTATATCGAGCCAAATTTTATGTATTCGTGGGTTAAATATACATACGTTGAGTATCCTAATTTAATATGAATTTTCTTATCTAAAAACACGATATTTATATATTTAAAAAAAATACATATATATATTTATTTATTTTCTGAAAATAAGCTTTTTAGAAAATTAAATTAACTTTCAAAATTTTGATTTTGACAATATATAATCATAGCAAAGAAAATGATGCTTACACCGTGCAGAGAAACTGATAAAGGAGAAGGGAAAGTGTTAATTACTCTTCCAACCGAAATGAAAAAGAAGGAAAACAGCTCTGTAGGTGGGCAAAAGGAGGGAACAGTGCTACATAAAGTAAATCCAGCATTGATAATGAGTTAGCTAGAGCGCGCTCACACATCGATCATAGAGGAAGCTGACGTGCTCGAAACCAGAAAAACAGATCGATCTCGGCTTAGGTGAGAAACTCAAAGTAACAACGAGAGTTTAATATGTCAGGAGACTTAGTTTTGTTAGAGTTGAGACTGGAAAATAGAATCATGAGATCGCCGATTACACTAACCTCGACTGTAAAGTGCTACTATAGGTCGTAAAATTGTGATTGTAAATCACTGTAAAACTCCGGTAGTCTATCGATAGAAAATGTGGCAAATCGCTGATAGGATTTTCTAGTTTCTAAACTTGCAGCATATTGATTAATCCTCTAGAAAGAAGAAGGAAGAAAAAATTATATAAGTTATTCTCCTCTTCTAAAAATAAAAAGTGAAATGATACTTCAGACAGGAGTTACTTTCTTTTATTTTTTAAAAAGTTTGCTTTAGAAGAGCGGTTTTGAGAAAGCTTATAGGAGATAAGTCTAGATTTTTAAATAATAATAATGTGTGAATTTTTAAATGCATAAATTAAAGCTTTAAAGAAAAATCTCGAGACCAGAGCGAAAATAGAAAGTTGAGTCGTTGATTTCTTTACAAAGTTTTAATTATTTAATTTACTAATTTACAATTCAATAGAAAGAACTTCTAAGGATGTATATTCAAAACTAAAATTATCGTTGTATCGATTCCTATTACTTAAAGAGTGATTCCAGATAAGGTTAAGATAAGAGTTCTACCGTGATCTACACTTTATACCAATATAAAAAAAGAATAACATTTCTGTAGAATATTTATTAAGAAACTGTAATGTTTCAATAATATTTTCGATCTTTTAAAACAAAATGTTTAATCATAAAGGAAAGAAAAAGTTTCTTATGCCGCCTGGTTCATTGATAATATTAACAGTAGGATGAAGGAGATAGCTGAGGCAAGCAATGTGTAGTATCTGCTGAGTTAGGAAAAGTCGGTTATTGTTCACGTGGGATATAACCTAGCCTGTGTAAACAGCAGGATTGCTCCAGACTTTCTGGCTTCCCTGCATTGCATTAGTGCACTCAGGAGTAACATAGAATGTAACCGAACCGTTAATTGGTTCCGTTGTAAATATTCTTAATAAGGAAATATCGACGTGTGATATAATATTAAACAATTCGTTCTTTGTATTTCTAATAATAAATTTTGATTTCGAATCGATACAGTCTACTTGTTGATATCTAAACATAGCATTTTCAATAAATCATATGCACGCGGAGCACGCAACCGACTGTAACATTGTCAACCACCATTATGAAAGTTGTCATAAGTTTAAAGTTGCTTTCTATTATTGTATGAACATTTATCAACACTGCCGCTAAGATCTTTAAATACTTCGTGACTCTGATTCGTAAAAAGGAAACAAGAATAAAATATTTATTTTCTTAGCATCTAGCACTTTTTGAAAAGTTTCCATTCTGTTTTGTCGAGTTAGCTCTTTGTATAAAGCGTAGGATCTGTTTTCCATGATTCTAATGAAGGAAGAAAGTTAAATTCGTGTGCACAAAGTCCTCACTTTTATTTAACTGTTTTAGGTAAATTATTAAACAATTTCATTAATGTTGAAGGAGCGAAAAATCAAACTTCTACCAAGTTGTAATCAAAATTGATGGTCTAAAGCAGAAGGGACTGAGGAATTAATCAATTTTTATGTCCTTTATTGGCTGATAAAATATTTACTTTTTTAAACTTCATCAATCGGATCAATGAGCAGTGTATATAGGCCTATATAGCCCATATATATATATATTTAAACACATATTTCTATAAATGAACGTTACATAAAACCTAACCTTCTAGGTTTTTTAAGAAATTCTTTTCTACTTTTAAAATTAGTATAAGTAGCCTGTATGAAGTTTTTAGCCATTGCTGATTAATTTTACTTATTTTACATATACATATTTATGTATCTCTAAGCTACAGTGAATAATATGATTAGAAATCGGATAAAAAATTACATATAATAAATTTTTTATTGGAAGACGCCATCAAAAGATAAGAAGATTATAGCAAAAGAACAATTTTATAACCTTGGGATTATGTTACTTCGGTACAGGTTTTTCTCTATTACCAAAGTGGTTCCGGTTGCAATACTGTTTATTCCGTTACAAATGTGAAGTAAAAGAAAAAAACGAAAAAAAAACACCAAAAAAGAAAAGAAAAACCCCAAGCTATGTAGAGGTTTCCATACAAAATGGAAACACACCTGAGACTTGGCTAAAGGTGCAATCTTTTGCCAATTGGTAAACTTTTTCATCACTGTTGGCCCATTTAGTTCGCTAGATGACCGACTCTAACGAGAGATTCAGTCAGTGTTCTGTAACGTCCAGAGAGCATTTTCTTTTCTAGTGATTTATAAAAGTTGTCCAGTATCGTGTTGATCCAGTCCCTTATAGTAAGTAAGTGTAAATCTTTGCAATGCAATTGACCCTGCAACCAATCTACCCTTCTACTTCTACACCGCACGTTATAAATTTCTTGTTTTTTCTTTTTCTGTTGAAGATACTTAATTTTCTGTTTGTTGTTGTGACGAAAACAATTAACATCGGTGTTAACAAGGACGTTGAACGTATAATAATATATTTATTCCCCACCGAAGTATATTAATGAGTTTAAACTACATAAAAAAATACATAAAATTACAAGATTGAGAATTTTTATGGCAAATAAACTAGACATTATATTGCGTATATCCGAAAATTAATTTTAACAACTCAATATTTGAAGGACGGAAGTTGATACTAAGATTTAAAAAAATAGAAAGAATAGTTTCATTATGGACGTCCCGATAATCTTCTTACGTCGAAATGGGATTAATGTATGAAGAGTCACGCATTCTAACATTTAATTTAACTGTAGATTTCTGATTCCATTCCTAAACCAATTTAATAGAATTCAATAGATAAAAATAGTTAATGTGTTGGAGTGGCTCTTAGATTCTAAATTGTAGAGATTGGAAGTACAATGGTTGCGATGTTAACATTCTCGAAACATTCGTTTGGAGAAGGTAGGCTGCCAGTCAAACAACCACCGAAGGTCGATTCCGGAAACAAACTCGAAATGATTTAATTTTAGTCAACAACTAAATCCAAGAGACATAGGTTGTGTACAGAAGACAATCCATTCATTTTGGGCTTGTACTATTTCCGGGTCACGTCTTAGGGAAGATTACTTCCTCCGCTCTTCTCCCCTTTGATTTCTCTTGGGATGAACCCAAGAATTTCTCGAAGATTTTCCAATTGTTAAATTAATTTTTTAATATTGACTAAAAACGTCCGTTTTCTTTTATATACCTGGCAATACAGGTATCACGCTAGAAATATTCAATTTAAGCACTTCATCCTGTATCCTCTATGACTAAAAAGCCATAACGTATTGTGACACAAGGCTAAAGTTGTAGTGCATAGTTCCTCTCGTAACGTAGAAAGAAAACAAATTAAGCTTATTACTTAGCTAAGTTCGAGTGTGCAACATCCCAGTGTTGCTTGCAATCGTAAAATCTTTATCCGTCGGGACGTGAAGCAATCCCATATATGGGTTTTTTTTAACTCCCAAGTTAGCTTTAGGAGAGAGGAATATATATATATTTTAAATTTTGTTTTTGATCATAAAAAATTCGAAAAATTTTACGAACTTTCGGCGTAATCTAGTAAAACAGGAAAAAAAAAGAGTTAAAACATTGGGATAATTTGTATTGTCTTAGTTTCCGTTTATGGGAGGGAAGGAGATATAAATCATTAGATTATTTAAGAAAGCAGATCAAATCTCACGAGAGAACAATACTTTTATATAGGTCAAAAACGAATGTGAATAATAAGATGGGATCGGTTTACCAAGACGGCCATTTATAAACTGGTCTTTCCTGCAAGGTGTGACCTTCTGTCATGTTTATAAGGGCGTTGTCCGTTCGACTCGTTTTTAAAAGTGGGGAGGAAATTCACCTATTTTTTAACTTTCTTTATTTTTTTCTTTTCGACACATCGTTGAAAAGTAAATCCTTTTAAGGCAATCGATGAAAATTTATTGGTTGATGTAAGGTGAGTGAGTCGTTTAGTGAAAGAAAAACGACCAATCGCTTTCAACCCTTGACACCAGATGGCGCCAGGTTGACAGTGTTCCGATTGTTTAGTGTAGCGTAATAGCTTAGATATGTCCTCCGAATCATGTAATTTAGGAAGATTGAAGAAGGCAGTTTGCCTGTTCAAGGTGAATAAAACTCTCCTAAGTCTAGATATATGCCTTGAAACTAGTTTTAAATCTTTAATGGAAACAGTAAAGAACGTTACTTGCAAGAAAATCGAGGTTTCTGAAACTCTGTCGCTTAAAAGATCCATTTGTACAACCTTTAACACGAACAGAAAAATAGAAAAGTTAAACAAACAACACTTCACCTCTTAAAAGATTAGCTTGAACTTTTATCTGGAGTTTGTCAATTGTAAACACGATTTGACTGAACATTTGTTCAGGCATCCGCATAAACTCGGACTTTGTTAAGAATTGATTTACACGTCGTTTTGTTTCCCCGTTGAAAATCTATTACCGGAATCATTCCATTAAGCGGGGAATGTATGCAGAAACTTATCTATCTCGTCACCCCCAGCTCCGAAGCAATCATCACAGGTATGACAATTACTATAATTTCGACTTCACTAACCCAACCACGTATGAAGCGTGTTAGAATTCTTTATCGGAGACACTCAGACACAAACATTCGCATCACGTTAAGCAGTGATCCGTTCTTTGGACACTCGAAGAGCAGCAACAAGAACAAGCCATTAACACTGTATAACGTTGCAGGACACTGGGCGGTACGGATTGCATTGATTGGATGGCTGTTGACTGAAACATTCGCTATTTTCCCGACAGAATACTGTTCAATCGATTAGATACACCATCTACTGCTAAACACAGCAAGCAAATAGTCTAACGCGTGCGTTAGCCAAATCTATTGTGGAAAGTGTATTAAAGGCTGCTGTATGTCAACAGATAGATAATGATCTGCTTTTAAACTCTAGGTTTGACACAGTCAAATATATCTAAACAAACCGGCTTTTATCAACAATATTCGCCGACGTTAGGTTGTTTGTTCAGTTTCCGAAATGTCGTGGTATCTTTTAAGTAATTCTATCACGCCGGCTACTAAAAAACGTGTTTACTTCATAGATATGCATAAGCAATTCTATTCAGGAAACATGGTAGGAAAATGCTTTAGAAATTCAACGCCAATGCTAATTCACGCATACGTTTCTAGCTACATTTAAGCCCGTCTTAATTGGTTTAAACATTAGCAATGGAGTTTAGAATGTCAAAAATGGCTTTTCCGGATTAAAACGATTAACTCTTTAAAAGAAGCTAAAGAATCAAAACCGATAGTTTCCGTTTTACCTATGTTGCCTCGTAACTAATGGATCGGAAAGATATCTGAAACTTTAATTCACAACCCGAAAATTACCTATACTATTAAATTTGTAGTTTGTTCTTAATTGCATTTAGATTCGTCGGCTTACTAACGGTCACCCGATTTACCCTTTGCCTTTAGCGAAAGACAACAGAAGAGTTCCTCCCCCCATTCAACACTTTCCTATCATCCTAATTGACACGAAACCTCATCCGAGCACGTCTTGCACGTTTAGCAGTGTGCAGCGGACTATGTTCACAATCATGCAATTACCGGAAATGTTTCGCCGAAACAGAAATAAAAAAGAAACGGATATTGATACAGAGTCACGTTCAACCCATTCCGTCACTCATAAAGCTCTATCCGAGAGGGTGTGGTGAATTTCCCTATATGCCTTTCTGTTGACAGCTACCTCGCTCGAGTTTAAAAATGAAACATTAAATAAACACCTGTTATATCCTCCACCCTTTCGTCAATCGTACGTTCTACGAAGGGAGTTCTTTTTGAAATTCACACTTTAATCTATCCAACATTCTTTGTTAATGTCTTTTAATACTAAATCGTGTTAGGTTTTGTGATGCTCGTTTCCCAACTCTTCTTGTCTTTCTGTCCATTAGCAGCTTTATCGAACTTTCCGCTTAGACTTTTTTTTTACTTTATTTTTATTTTTTGCAAAGAAGAAAAAAGTCAAGAAAGGAAGAGGAGAAAGCATTTATCAGTATACTGAACATCAAACAAAACGTGTTTGTCGTTTAAAAATAAAGCTTCAATGATTAATAAATTAATTTGTTGGGCGGAGATAATTTTTTGCACATTGTTGCTCTTTAGAATAAAAAAATATATAATGCACTTTCGTATCTAACTTGTAGATTTATCTATTCTGTAAAAATCTATTTACGTACGGCGTATAAAATTTTATAGATTCATCTATAATGATTTCAATTCGAGATTCCCAGGACAATATTAATATCGCTGCGAACATGGAAACTTGGCAAATGGCCCATTTTGGCAATAATTTTTTATTTTTTTAGGTAGCTAAAATATTTTTGTCTTTTTCGTCTTCATACATAAGCAAAATAACGGTGTATGCACTGAGATAATTTTGTAAACTGCTATCTGTCATTCGTGAATGGGTATCATTTTATATTTTTCCGATACAATAAATATCGCAACTTTTCTCCGTCAATTGATTATTCTACACAAATAATTAATTAAAATGAATGAAGTGTTAGCGTTAAATTAAGAATGATTTAAATATTATAATCGAAATTGTAAGTTTAAAAAAGAAAAGTTTAAATTGCGCCGTAACCAATTGGCGTAAACGATGATGATAGACAATCGGTTATTGGTTGATTTTCGCTCTAATCTACCATAAGGTATGCATAGTTAATGACGCTTAAAGTCGAGTTAATGATCTATTAAAAAGTTTTCTAATAAAAAAAAATGACCTTTGGCATTGTTAAAAGCACTAAAGTCGATCTAAATCGCGTAGAAAACGGAGAAGGTAGGCATTTAATTGATAGGCCTTAAATGGAAAGTTGAAGTTGGAAGGCCTTCATTAAACTCGATTGTAGTGAGTTACGTTTCGTAGATGCACAATAGATATTATTAGGAATCTGTTTCTGATAGAATGACGTCTGGAATCCATTAAACAATTTGCTAAGTGCCAGACTACACATGTCTGTCAGCCGCATGGAAAGACCGCAAATGTAATGAGCCAACAGCTGGCGTCGAATCGGCCAGTCTTTAGTGAAGTTTCAGACTACGAGGTTCATTTTAGACATATTTGAACTCTTTAAATGAAGCCGGTACTCTTTAACTGCTAGCTTTTAATGAAGAGTTGACGATATTGGAGAATTTAGTCGAGAAAATTTTTTGCTAGAATCGTTCGCATAGTTAAGAATTGACAGAGAAGGATAGGTCATTGGCCTCATTCATCGATTGATTGTCCAAACCTCCTATGGCTGGCTGGTCGGTGACAGTCTTTCTCTTTGCTGACAACTACGTTTCTCCACACGTGGTCGAAATGACGTGTTCGGTCACGTGGAAAGCAACTAGTTTTCCTATTGGTGGAAGAATTGGATTAGGATCCGCTTATCGTTTTGAATGAATAATTGAAGAGCTTAACGAGTGTCGCTAATGACATACGCTAGTTGATTCGAAGATTCGTTCTGAATATATAAATCCATATTTCTTGGAAATTCAGTAGCTGGAAACTCCTTCAATTTCTAAGAACGCCTTTCTCAACCCCTTAATTGATTTTCTAGTCGCTGTTCGCTTCAAGAATACATTTTGACCGTCCAAGTTCAAATGGGATTTAAACCCTATCAACTCAATATAAACAATAAACTCATCGATCAAACGTTTATCTGAAAACAACTTAATATCCATAGACGTAATTTTTATGACGGATAAATTTAAATTTTGTAAACATCTGGAAGAGAAAACATAATAAAAATATTCCGTCGCAGACACAATTATTTTTTACAGCTATTTTTTTATTTTATTTTATCAATTTAAAATTTACATTTAAGAAACATTAAGTTGAAGTGGTGACGAATTCGCCAAACTTAATGATGCTAAAGGACATTTACATCAGATTAAGTGAATGATAAAACTCAAACATTCCCATCGATAAATATAAGTATGAAATATGATAAGTTTTGTAATGTAGAAATAAAAAAGAATTAAAAAAAGTCTGTTTGAATTGTACAAAAATCTTGTAAAATGATGATGATGACGACGACGATAAATATGATATTTATATAGATCTATATATAAAGTTACAATCTCTAAAAGTATAGATTAGGAGTATAATAATAGAGATTAGGAAAATTATAGAGTGCGATTGACAGTTGCTACAATAAACCAGAACTAACTCGGATGACTTATTGTCTTTCAGGACAAAAAGTCATAAATAATTGATGCATTAAACTAGGTCGAGATATTTGTAAAAGTAAGGTACTGTACGTGCCTTAACCTGACATGCTCACTCTGTCAGCTGGCTATTGTCACCAGAGAGTATGACAGAGTGGCCGTTAGGCCGAACTTTCGACGCATTGTTTTGTGTCATATCTGTCTGTCTGCAAAACATTGCAAGAATGTCGCAAATAGCTATCCAACTTGTCACATTGTTACCTTTATGCTACGTGTGATACAGTCGAAGAAAAAATGCAAACAAATCGCTAGAAACTTAGAATTTTTCTATCACTCCTAAAACAATAAAGAATACAGTATTTTAATTCGGTGCTAATTTTAAAACTCGTACATTTCTGAAAATTAAAGAGAAAACAAAGCAAAATTTTAATTTTCTTTAAGTGCTTAAGCGATACTTATGCTACGTTTCGTTAATGTAATCGAGGCGATAAACGTATTAGCATCGATCAGGCTTTAAGATGGAAAAATTTCCCGGTAAAAAGCGAAAAAAAAAGCAAGTTTTATATGAATGGAAAGTCTTAAGTTGTATCTCAGATATAGGAATGTGTTGACAGCGGATCCGGTAGAGAAACCAAAGCTACAAGCAGTAGTTATGAAATATGGATGTCATATAGAGAGATAAGATAGTGATTTCTAGTTGCCAGGCTTGTTCGGCTTGCAACTGCACATGATACCTTTGTGTATTATTAATGATAACATCTAAACCATAGCTTGTTTCTCAGATGCCGAGATTCGTCTAATAGGTCATTAAGCCATAGTATAATTAATATATGAATGAAGTAATCAAAGCAAGAGCAAAACATTTATTATATCTGGAAATTCACCTTTAATAATAATTCGAAAAGATATTTTATCTGAAAAATAATATAAAAATTTATACTGCTGTGATTCATCAACTCTAAATGCTTTATATAAGTTACACTTTTTTTTTAACGTAATAAATGTCTTTGTTCCTGTAATAGTTGAAATTTTACATTATTGTTTTCTATAAAAATTAATTTAAAAAATAATACATTTTATTAAAAAAAATTCTATTTTCTAAGCTTCAAAATGTAAAAAATATCATTGACGTTTGAAATTTTAATTAGTATAATAGCTTTTCAATGCAGTAAGGTTTAAGTCATTTTAAAGGTTTAACTAAAATGATATCTGTAGTGGCGATTTAATATAGAGTAAGTAAATAAGCAAACCCTTTATTAATTAATATTGGCATAAAATTCATTTTAATAAAACGCGTTGATGCCTTGAGCTGTTTATCAAATTGATGCTTTCGCCTAAATTTATCCGCGACTGGCTTTTCAAATGTTCTAACACCACTACCAATAATTCAAACTTCATTTTCTACATTAATTTAATGAACAGGTGACTATAGTGGCTTCATTTTAATGTCTTAAAATTTTCATACAACATTTAATTACTTCTTTCATCTATCCTTTTATAACTGAAGTGTCTTTTAATGTCGTTATAACAATACTTTATTGTTACCATTTTCTTCAATTTATATTCTTAGATCGAAGGATATTCGATAATATAAATAATCGACTTAAAATATATTTAATCAAAATTTTAAATTATTAAATATTGATTTCATCGAACTTTAAATCTAATTAGTTTTTCTTAAACTATATATGTTAGATTCATTTAATATTTTCTTGTAAACAAGAAATAATTTAATGGATTTTTCGGAGAAAAGTCAACAACAACAACCATAAATAATGTACTTTTAAACCATTAAAAATTTTTTTTTTTTACCGGAACTGGAAATAATATTTTTTAAAAAAGATCAAACTGTTTTCTATCTCATGCCCTAGGGTCATATTTTCCTTTGACTTTTAATATGCAAAATATAAACTTGATTAACTATCTACTCCAAATCAATTAAGATTCCTACTTCCCGAGAGAATTATCTTTTAATAACACGAAATAATCAAGTTATTTTTATAACGATTTAATAAGATTTATAGTGAATTATTTAAGAAAATAAGTTCTGTTAATACAGTTCCATTATAATACATTGTCTTCTATCAACGTGTATAAATTTCCATACGATGCATCTCACGCATTTTAAAAAAAAAGTAAGTCTTATTGAATGTTTTGACCTATTTTCTCTGTCCAATAAGAATTTAAACAGTTTTTGGAAGAGAACATTATTTGCATGTGTTTGTAGAGAGAATATCTAAAGAAACTGCTTCTTCGGATGAAGTGTCTTGTTCAAGGATGAAATCTTTCCTTATATATAACTTGAATATTTTCAATGGTATATTTCCTTTATAGAATTTCTCCTTCTGGATCGGTGTCGATCGGAAGGATGAGCTGATATGTAAAGTCGACGAGTTTGAAGTGATCAATGGGTTGGGACGATCGCCGGAAAAAGCGATCGTGCTGAGAAGACATTAGTCAAACTGAGACTTGTCGATGTAACCGCATTGCACCTTACTATGACCTGACTCGACTTCAAAAGCTCCTTCACCCTTCCTTTCTCTCTCTCACTCTATATTGGTCACATGCGATTTTTCTTGTAACTTTCCTCTTGATAAAAATATCAAATTTTTCACTTGCATGTAACGCCTGTTTAACGTTGAGTCTTAAATAAAATCTGGCCTGAAAATCTTATTTCTTTCTGCAATTTTTTAAAGAAAAAACGAGAAAAAAAATACTACGAAATGAAGGGATAAGATTTGTGTATTCGTGACTTAGTGAAACTGGAGTCGTCACGTATTTTCTCTCGAGTAAAAATTTACTTAATAATTTCTCAAGTGTTATATATTTTCTCTTCAATTTCACTTTGATCAAAATGTTATAACTAGCAGCAATGGATGCCCAATAAAACTTTAACATAAGTATAAGCGGAGATTTATGGTACGGTGTTATCAATAAAAATGAAGTTGAAAAAAAAAGCTTTAAATAATCTAATTTTTACGCTGGAAATAATAGAAATTGACTCGATTTTAAAATTAGAAAGATAATTTATCTAACGCTATTTTCGCAAGAGGGAAAGAAGAGGAGGAGGAGAACGGAACATAAATCTATTAATTACCCCGTACGGAAGAGATCTATAAGTGTTCTTTCATTTTAACCAAATCGAATGTTTTTTCATCATCACATTAGCAGTTGAGTTTAACGAATCCCTAGAGTGTCTTGTTTTTGTAATCTTCAAAGTCGGTAGCGGGGCATTAAACATAATGACACTACAACGGGGTAGTGGGTACATCTAAATTAATGCACTATCCCTAGCCATACATTATTGGCGGTTGTCTGTAGGGGAATTTAAAAGAGGGAATAAAAAACTAAAACAAAAAAATATATATCCCAAGAGTTGTATTTCTTTCTGGAAAAGTATATCTTATAAATAATGGATGGTCCATTTTACTCCTCCAAATATCGATGATTTAACAAATCTTTGAAAAGACTTTTGTTCTATTTGCCCCCTTATCTCATTTAACAAATCAATTTTAACAATTTATTTCGATTTTCTTGGTTCTTAAGCGCAAAAAAAGTTCAACTAAGTTACGATTGTATCGACCTAGTCTACAATGGCATGAGGGAAAAATGAGAAAACTCAGCTGTAAGAAATATGATGTAGCAAACAGGTAGAATGACTCCAGTAATTTTTACATGCAGAAAATGAATTGAAAATGCGGAAAGAAAGATTTCTTTTTGCAAAAGATTATTAAAATACTCCCAGGTAATAAAAAAGCGAAATTAGAATATTCGAAATTAAAGAACTTCTCATAAATAAAGAATTTGTAATCTACTAGAATTTTAAGAATTTTTTTATTTTATTTTATTTTATTTTTTTACTTCCTGTCTGTGAAGATAAAATTAATTCAAAACTTTTTAAATGATTATCCTTAATGATGGCTGCTAATTGAATCGAGTTTAATAAACACGCTTACAAAAACGAATCTGTTTTATTAACTCTCATTTAAAACATCGTTAATTTTCTATCCCCGGTGGATGCTATCACTCGAGGAAAAAATAAAAAAAAAGAGGAAATGAAGAACAAAAACGTATCATAACCACAAATTTAATATTTAACAAGGAATTTAAGGAGATCGGTGCTCTTTATATAACGGACAATGTTTAGATTTAGATCTTTAACGTGGCGATGCAGTTTCGTTGTAAACATAAAGTTGCGAGTGGGAGTTAATGGTTACCCCTGTGTTTTCGACTTCCGAGCACGTATCCGGGTAATTGCCGCTATTGCTTGCTTATTTAGCTGGTGGGGAGGGGAAATGGGGAAAAGAACGAGTTAAGCGGCTCCACTTCTATATGAGAATCAGCAATTGTTCAAAGATCGCGGATATAGGCGCTTGATGTTGTGCAGAAATTAGACACTTGATGTTAGTTAAACCACCTCGTTCTCGTTTCTGGTATCGGTCTGCTACAGAAAACCGATATTCTATTCTTTAATATTTTTGTTATCAATCATCGGTGAACTGACTTAATCACTTTGTTGTTCTCTGAACTCATTTAAATACATTATCATAATGTACTTTAAAAACTAAAATCGAGCGCCGTTATTTTAATATGACCCTATGTTCTAGTTTCGTCCTTTCATATAATTATTTGACCATATCGTTCTTTTCATCTATTAAAGTGTATGGTCCCTTATATATATACAGTATATATATATATATATATATATACGTGTGTGTGTATGGGGAGGACTATATAGGTTATCTGATAACGTCGCTGAAAATGCGTTTTGGTAGTAGACAAAATGGAGATGACTGTTTATGCGTGTTGAGAGTTGTTTTCTGTTAGCAGATGTTCTTTCTCTGTCTTTTTTTAAAGGTTTATAGAAAAACACGTGGGTTTTTACGTAAATTTCTCATCGTTTCTTATTTTTAAAAATCTTACCTTATGTTCGGTTCTCACGGAAACTTAAAATATGAAACAAAACTATCGACGACTTTTTACTGATTCTAGATGTCTCTGTTTTTAAGTGCGGCTTATACGATGAAATATCGACTTAATCATGTTCCAGTGTTGTTAAGAGTCTACTCAACTTTTATATATTAAATTATTTTTAGTCGACATTCGATAAAAGCTAAAAGGAAG
This sequence comes from Centruroides sculpturatus, assembly GCF_000671375.1. NCBI lineage: Eukaryota > Metazoa > Arthropoda > Arachnida > Scorpiones > Buthidae > Centruroides > Centruroides sculpturatus. The sequence goes on from NW_019384493.1 coordinate 405,090, forward strand.
ACGATTTCGAACAAGTTCTCATGTAGTTCGAGTCACGTTTAATCAGTCATATTTTTTAATCTTAAGAGATGATTGAAGTGTCATAAACATTTAAAAAGAAAACAGTCTCTGGTCTTAAAATATTCTGATGAAAGTTAGTTTATCATAAAAATCAAATCTTTTTAAGTACTCTTTATTAAAAATTTACATCACTTATAAAAATCTATTAAATCAGCCGAAATTTAGTTTGGACATTAAAAAAAAAACTATTTTAATGTTAAAAAATATGTAAAATTATATAATATAGTTAAGAAAATAAAATTTTTATCATACAATTTTAATTAAATTTTAATTTTATTATTCTTTCTTTATCTTTCTTAATTTTAATATGGGTAAGTAATCAGAAAATAGTCTATTAGTAGATTTAATTATATTAGAAAAACGATTAGCAATTTTAATTAAAATTACTTTATGATAATTAAAAGTCAAGAATATTTTTGTAAATTTATCGAAAGAATATTTCCTGCTTTTTTTCTTCTTTCCACCGGAAAACTTTTTAAGATTCGAGAATGTAGAAATTGAATAGAAAATTTAATGATATTATGAAGTTTAACAATGACTAATCTAAATGTATTTTTGTACCTTTGGGATTCGAACCCACAAGCAATTGAATTGAATAAGAGGTAAGGGAAAAATACAGTTCTCTTCCACTTACAGTAAATTGTCCTTTCAACCATATCAATCCCGTGATCCTTTATTTTAGTCACGTTAAACAATGGTTGAAAAGAGAATTTTTACGCTTGATTGGATGATTCAAAATTGCCTCTAGCCAATAAGAATCGATTCGTGTGTTTTATTTGTCCAATATAATCCTACCGACCCCCATTTTTATATCGATCCCTTTTTAGAGTATTGCTCCATTATCACAGGCTGATAGTTTGCTCTGAATAAACCGATGTCTGATAGTTTGTTGAGTAGTTTAAAAGATTAACGTTTTATTCGAATTTCTATTGATTTTTTTCCCTTTTACTTAAACTGTCAAACCAGATGGGATTTTGATGTTTCTTTCGTTGTTTCCTTATACAACCTTCCGCATAAATGTTCTAGTTTTAGGAGTGTTATATGTTGTAAAGCCCGGCCGCTATCTAATGGATTATCTGTTTACGATGGCAATTTGCCATTCCGCAAGACCACAAATTAGTGTACCATAAGGTCATTCTATTCACGAAGTCACTGTGAGCAGAATGATTATGATCGAGCATTATTTTGATCATAATCATTCTGCACTGATTGCGTTTCGATTAACCTTAACGCAGTTTATTATTACACAGATACAGTTCAAAATATATTTATGATAGTTAATCTTTATTACCAAGTTTAGTGATTATTTCTTATTCGATGTCTAAACGGAATGTTACTCGCCTTCGGCAAATGGTTTATTTTGACCGAAGTTAGTTAATTAAAGACTTTTCTTCCTCTTGACTTTATCCTTACTTTTTTTTCTTTCTAGTCTCTATGGTTAAGTTAATAATCTTCAAGACCATTTTCTCGATAGTATTTGATTATAATTTGATAAACACAATTTATCATCTCTTTATTGGAGTTATCTGTGCTAAAATCTTTTACCTCTCTACTAATACAAAATTTGGAATTAATTTTTTTTTTAAATGTATATTTTTTTACTTGAAATATATGATTAATTCATGTAGTGCATTATGTAAGATAAATTATACATGCTATTATATTTAACAACATACTTAAAAAGCATGAAAGGTTATAAGCTTTAAATGTAGATGGAGAACAAAGAAGCCCTATCAACGTACTGTACAGGCTGTCTGAAGGTAAAGGATTAAGATAAGACGTCGAGTCTCAAAGGAAACTATGTTACTTTCGTTAACTTGAAGATTTCGTAGAATATCAATTATGTAACTAGTCGAGAATATAAATGCTTTTAAATTTGCTTTATGTCAATCGTTATTTTTCTTTAGACAACTCAAATTGATGTAATCGTCCATTTTATTTTTATCTCTCACTTCCTCTTCCATTTTATTGAATGTCTTAAAACTTCATCTAGCATAAATAATCGTTTCTTTAAATGTTACATCATTATATTATTTTGTAACATTAAGCATTACTAAGATCAAAGAACATCAAACATCTTACTAAATACTGACAAGTTTAATGTTCCGGATGGTGCCGGTAGAAATGAATTTTTAATTACCCTGTTATATTTATTACAGTTTTCATATGATAGAAAAAATGAAATTAATAATTTATTAATTAATTTCATAATTACATTTAGACGTGACGATCGAATTTGAATTTTCAAGTTGTCATCGAATATATTAAATAATGCCTATAAATATTCCCGTAGATTAAAATTAATAGGATTTTTGTTTAGTTCCATCTAGCTATCATTTTCAAATGTATTTTTTTATACATTTTTTTTATTTCGGTTTTTCTTCATCCTTTGCCTCTGTGGAATTCAACCTCCTTCATTCTCATGTCAGAAATTCTGTACTTGTTTGCTTTTCTACATCCATTCTTTCTTCATTTCTTGCTAGCCCATCTTTTACTCCCCCCAAAAAAGCTTGCTGTATATAGTTACGTCAAAGTTCTTATAAAGAAATATTACATTATTTTGCATTTTCTTAAGCTTTTAAGATGCTTTAAAAATTCATCGAAGGCAAGAATTTACAATGTTAATTTGACATTTTATCATTTACTATTAGCTTAGTTGGAAAGAAAAAATTGAACACAAGCGTTACTTTAAATAATTAAAAATTAAAAACAAAGGTTATTTAAATAATAAATACTAAATCTCCAATTAAACTGGAAGTAAATTTAATTGGATTTTGAATGTTTTTGTAAAGATAGATCATTAGTGGTTATTTCTTTTATTTTCATCCTTACTCACAAAAATTCTATCAGTTCATTTGATATCAACAACAACAACAACAACAACTATAGCTACATAAAAATATGCAAAAAAAAACATTGAGATATTAAAAACCAACATTCCAATAAGCCTGAAGCTTACAAAAATAAATTGGAACTAATAATAGAATAATTTATTTGAAAAAAATAATAAAAAGTTTTATTTGATTTTCTTATACATCTAAAAATGTATTGTTAGATTTATAAAAAACACACATTTTTAATAGATGATAGAGAATAACATCAAAAGATAACATAATTAAAATCATTGTATTTAAAATAAGATGTACTATAATGCAGCTAATTATTTATTATACTATATAAATAAAAGTATTTTCTTTCTTTATTTATTAAAAAAAACTCTTTTGCTTAATTTAAGAAAATAATTAAATTTTATAAAAAAGAACTTTTAATTATTTTATCTTTGTATTTTATAATATAAGCGTTAAATTTATATTAAAATTTCTAAGCTGAGACATTGTATTTAGCTCTTTCAATACATGTAATGGTTAATTCCTGAGAGGGTGACTTGGTAGAACATGCTTCGATAGTATTCAAGAGGCAACAGGTTACAAACCAATTGGGTATTTTCGCCATTTGTCTTGAACAAGTCTTTCAGGTCAGAAAGCATTGACATGATCAATGAATCATAGATGGACAGATTCTGGGATGCAGGAATAATTGAAGGAATTTTTCTACATATAAAAAATAAAAATAAAAACTAAATAAATAAGATCACCGATCAGAAATTTAAAAATTTCATCTGCTTTTTTTAGCGTGTATATTTATGGATAGACTCATCTCAGATTTTTATAAGTTTTCTTTTTAATAAAATTTAAACAATTTACAGTACACTGGAGATTTAAATTGATTTTTATTAAAAAATTTTAGGGTACGTGTTTGCATTGAAAAATAAATGTCATTATATTTTAATGTAAAACATCTTTAAACTTTCTGTATGATTATAATTACTGTAATTTATGCAAAAATCTTCCGAAAGTTTAAACATTCACTAATTTTTGATGCAAAAAAGATCGAGTTTCTATGTAAATTATACATACGAATATACAAACCAAACATTATTCACATTAATGAGATGTAGCCTATATATTACAAAATAACTTTTTCTTATATGGAATATTAGGTTAACAAAGAGAGATGAAAACAGATAATATAGATGAAAACTAACTCCATATTTTCTTCTTTCTTTTCTTCTCTATCAATATAGATGGAAAATTACTTTTCTTCTAGAGTATATCAGCTTAGTACAGCTTCTTTCTTTTTGCACGATTTTCTTTCTTTTTTTCGAATAATTAATTAAGCCAGTTAAATCTGCCCATTATCATGTCACATGCTTTATTAGCAGTTCCTTTGAAGTGACGTCAGAATAACGTCAGATCTGTTCTTTTAATCAACATCTGATTAAAATAAGATTATTATTATTTACAAGTAATCATTTCTTGAATGCATCCCGAATTATATTACAAATAATTGAAAATTAAAAAGAACGAAAAAAGTTTATAAATTTGAAAATAATTCATTGACGCTTCATAAAACAAAAAATAAAATAAACATATAAAAACTTAAGAAGCAAATATTTAAATGGGAAGAGAAGATATAAAATCCTTATTGAATGAAAGGAAACTTATCAAAATTATTCAACTAAATTCGTTCAAATTTGAAAATCATAAACATAAAAGAGGTTTTAAAAATTCGGATTAAATTACATAAACATTTCAAAAGGAAATTATAATAATAGAATTGGAATGGATTGGGGAAATTGCATTTCCTTTACAAAAATGTAATTTATAACTATAGTTATGACTAGCAACCAGTCATAAAAGTATTTAATTAGGGAAACATGTTACAATACTAGCTTATCTGGCTAATGTAGGTGAGTCCAATGCAAATTACCCATTCAGTCCACGTAAGAATCAGGAACCCAGAAATATACCGGTTTGCGACCTTGCCAATCGCATTACAGTCTAATTAAAGCAACATGTTTGATCTGAAACCCCAAAAATCGATACTGTCTTGGATGACTGATGAATTCCGTGTTGGGCAAAAGCATTGTCTTGTTACCAGATACGAAATTACGTCCATCTTTTCTAATATCTTATATAGAGTAACTGCTAACAAATGGGAAAACCACCGTAGCCTATAGGAACGAAAACGTCTTTCAAATTGAATCTATCCCTAAAGTAATATTGCCTAATAATTTATCTCGAAAAGATATTGTAAGCCATATTTTATTTTGTATATAAGTCCTTCGCTCATATATATATATAAGCTCTATATAATATTGCTTTTATTTTGGGATATCGATCGATCGGCCATTTTGAATCGGACAAAAGTTTATCGATAATAGAAGTGAAATAATGAAGCGCAGATTCTGATGAAATTTTGTTACAGTCAGAATGCATTAAGATGCAACTACAAAGCGCTGAATTATCCAGAGTTTCGTGTGCTATTCCATTTACTTCGATGACGTCCTCTGACGAGATAGTATTACGGTAAATGGTAGTCCAAACAATGCCTCCATCTATGAAATAATGTCGTCCATTATTCAATATCTGCCAGAAAAACGATCAGTCTTTTACTAGAAAAAACATACCAACCTCTGTGGTATGGTATAAACTATTCAAGAATTTACTAATGAACGTTGACAGTTGGGTGAAGGTTTTTAGAATAACCTCATAAAAAATGCCATCATCAAACCGGTCATTGTCGATTGTTCGCCAACACTCTGCATCGATTTGTTTCGTCAGCTTTTGCTTTCTTCTAATTTATCTGCTGAATTTAATTCCGGACTTTTACTCGTCTTCTGTCATTTAATACGCATGCGTACCGGAAGTGAGGATCAGCAGTTTCATTTGAATCGATCCAACATATTTTGCTCGCCTTTTAAAATTCGCGTTTTGTAAAGAACACTCTGAATGCTTTACAGATATCTAGTATATCGATCTGGCCTTTTTTTCTTTCTTACACAATCGAAGTTTATTGGAGAATTAACGAAATTTTACATCGTTCCTTCGCATCCTTCTACCGTATTGCGTTGTCATTTCCGTGCAATATATTCTTTCAGTGTTTAAAACGATTTAGAATTTACTTAAAACGAACAATGCTTACACACTTTCTATATTTATACCTATTGTCCTCTTTTCTGCTACGAAAAATTATTGATTGTAGTTATGCATATTTGGGTAGTCTACATCATATCTGACTACTCTCATATTCATACACCACAGTGTAAAAATATGCTATTTAATAAATAAGTACGTAGACAATAGAGACTTATTTTCATCTTTTATGAATAGTAAATAAAGAAAAATTGCAAAATGCAATTTAACAATGTTTCAGATTTTCCTGTAGTTATAAACTAAATATTTTTAATTCATCTACACGATATAATAAACTGATTTTCAATAATATGGCTTACCTGTGCAATAAATACGTAATTATTCTGTTGTAATGGAATGTATGCATATATAATTTAACTAGCGAATTGATTGGATTGAATTGAAAAGCTCTGAGAACCTTCGTTCTCGACAATGAGAACTTCCTCGCTGTAGAGTAATTAATTGTAGCTTCTTGAATGACTGATTGATTGACTGTAGGAAATTCCTGTGTAATCCAAAGGGAGAAATTCGAGATTTGTATATCATTATACCCCGAGGAGATAATTCGAAATGTTAGGTTGTTATTTCTTGTAAAAAAAACACGCTTGTTTTTGGTTAAAATAAAATTATTTTTGAGATTTTATATTGAGATAAATAGCAAAATTTATTTAGCAATATTTTGCTAAACGGTAACATATTTCATAATAAATTTTGGATTTTGTTTCTCCAGCCGTACCAAAACGATATAAATCATTAATCCCATGTACTGCTTGTCTGCAGATATAATCCAGAATGGCGACTTTAGTAAACGTAGGGAATGGAAGATGACGTCATTTAATCCCTATTGATTATGAGGGAACCAAGATTGTGGGAATTGATTCAGCTTCACGTGGATCTATATTTTTCCCCCTCATCTTTTGTTTTCGATTTTTTAAAACCGATATGCGTCAAGTCAATGTAATGTTACTTACTGAAGTAATGACTAATTTTATATTCGCTTTCCAGTAGTTTAATTATTCATGGACGATATATACAGTATAATGCAATCGATTTGTTTAGATAGGTTTTGTCTTTTTTGCATTCGCTTAGATTTAATTCTGACTTGGCAATAGTAAATTTTTATAGAATAATATTTTTAATGACTATTATTAATATTAAAATAAAGTACAGTTCGCAATGCGAATTCTTCCGGAAATTTCTGTCACGCAATATCGTGATATGTGAATAATCACTGGATTAAATGGCAACTAGGTCCTACGTGATAGCTAAAACTATTAAAGTTGTTGGAAGTTGGTAATACTTTTTGGTTTAAACTGTATCCCACTTTTAACTTTATGAGGTTTCAAGTTATACGAGAAAGAAAGAAAAAGAAAGAAAAAAAAGAGCATTCGTCATAATAAACGCGTTTCTCTCCTTTATAACTAAACTTTGTCATTTATGCCATCAAAATTTCTTTTCATAAGCGAAAAATGTTAATAACTTTTGGTTTAATAGGCTTTTGACCAATCAGCTCCAAAATCTCGACAAGATGACTTATTATTTAATAATTCTACTTTAAATACCAGGTTATTAGTCTTGCTATTAGCATCCCTTTGATAACAAAATTTGCTTTTCGTCGTTTTGTAATAAATTACCATTCATTTAAAACAAAATGAAACTCTCTGGCACTTGTTCACAATGGCCGAGTTCGTTTTTTTAATACATAAAATATCACGGTAATTTTTAATTTATAATTTATAACTGACTTCATAAATGAATTGGCCATTTTAAAACTGCAGGCTTAATCTTTTGAAGATAATATAACGAAATAAGACAATTTTTATTAATATTATGTTAAAATATTACTTTACTTTCACTTTTTGCACATTTTTATGCTTTAAATTCTATTTCATATTTATATACATATATTGAAGTCAAAAATGCACTTAAAAACTTTTTATGAAGTTATATAATTAACCTGAGATCTTAATATGCATTATTTAATTTTTCTCAAATTACGCAAATTAAAAAACTCAAATTTTGTCATAAATAAAATTCTTGAAGAGGAGGAAAGAAAAAATAATAATAAAACGTTTTTCTAACTCTGTTTAATCAAGAACTACGCAATTTAATGCTTTAGAGCTCTATTAGGATTGTAATTTAACTAAGTCGATGTTGCATTAGAGTACATTATATCGATCCAAATTTTTGCTCTGCAAACTTTTCTTTCCGGGGTTTTAATAATATATGACCTGTTCTCACTTGTTAAAGAGTACGAAATCAATCAACTGAATATTTTAATAGTTTCTAATAAAGATAAACAGGCCCTTCAAATCTAATGATCTATTTGATTGAATGTTTAACTAGATAAATTATGCACAGGAGAAGTTAACAATATACATAGGAATTAAAAGGAACTTTTATAACTTCAATGCACTGTGACCCTATTAAGAGGTTAGACTTAAATTTTGGGTGCTTTTAGCAGCACTCACTTTTACGAATATAAATATCTTTAAAATTTTATAAATGTCATAAACTTATCTTTGTAAACACTCTTAAAGTTCTATCCAAAGAATAATAAATTTTAATTTAAAAAAAATAAATAAATTTAAATTCATATTTAATAAATAACAAAATTAAATGGATAATACAATAATTATTTTAAAATAAGTAACTTGATAATACTGTTATTAAGCTTTTAGAGCAGATTTTTACTATATATATTTTTTTATTTTGAGACTGTTTCCCATATCAATATTGATGAAAATAAGTTTGAAATGATTAAAAACGGAGTACCGTTCTCGGTACAGTAGTACTGTACAGTACATAAATCATACTTTTTAAATTGTTAATTTTGTTTGGGAAAATCAGAATCGTTTCGTTTGTTTAATGTTCCTTTAGAGATTTATGTTCGTTTTACATGTCTTGGGAATATTAGTTACTGGTTCGATACTTAAGTCTCTGAGAATTCGTTATAATAAATCGTGACAGAAACTGTCCCAACGAGAGTAGACAAAACTCTTGTAATGACAATGAACGATTCTTTTAAAAAGTTTTCTTTTATCTTGTATAATGTAAAAAAATTATTGACACTTCTTTTCTAACGTAATGATAAAGAAAACACTACTTTACCAAAAACTTTGTTTTACCTGTGATACTTCAAAAGAAAACAAAATAATAAAGAAAGTTACAAAACTCATATTAGGAGAAGTCAAGCCAACATTAAGAGATCACTGCTCCAATTGACAAGTATATTATGAATCCCTTAGGGTGTTTCCTGACTTAATGCTTGTTGAGAATCACTGAAAACCACTAGTTACATAAGACAAATACTTTTTAAAGATAAATATTTTATTTTTTAAAAACAATTTTTTGTGGAGGTAAATAATTATCAATTTTAACACATATTTCTAATTTAAAATTAGGGGTAAGGAAATCTGTTAAAGCTATGTGTTGTTAAATGAAATAATTACATTACTTTTCACTTTGTTAACAAAAATCAATTGCTTAGGATGATGGAAATTGGGTACTTCAACCAAACAGATTGAATATGTTCACTTTACTTCTGTGTTTTTTAACTGTGAAGTCAAATAGACTAATGACTACATTAACTGCAAGCACTTAACATTAGATTGTTTCATTCAGTGTAAAATGAATGTTTGATTCTTATCAGCCTTCTTTTTTTTCCCTTTATTAACTGTAAACAATTTTTTTTATGTTTAAACATTTAATTAATTTACTCTTATCATTCTCAAGAATTACCAAATTTAAGAAAATGATGCAGTTTATAAATTGAGTATAAAGCTCTCAGAAACCAAATTTATCTAGAAAGATACTATATTATTATCTCTAAAGACATAAGCATATGAAAGATATATTTTTGATATTTTATCAATTCAATTATGAAGTTAAATATTCATTTTTAATGTATTTAATTTTCATTTTTATTATACAACTAGAGTTTTTATATTTAAACAAAATTAGGAAGAAAAATAGATACTGTACTTTAAAATATTAATAATATTTGCATTGCATTTTTTTTATTTAAAAAAATATATTTTTAAAAACTTTTTCAAATATTTGATAATAAATAATAATATCTGAATGTGAAATATTAATGGCATATATATAAATATATTGGTGCATAAATCAAATGATTAAATTCTCATTTCAGATCCTGAGAGACAGCGTATTATAATTCATATCAAGGATGTCAACGATGAACCTCCATATTTCATCAACAGACCATTACCAATGCAGGCAGTTGTTCAACTTAATGCACTGCCAGGAACGCCTGTATTTAAGTTACAAGCAAGAGATCCAGACACTGATCACAATATACATTATTTTCTTGTACGAGATAGAAGTAAGTGTTAATTATAGTGTGTTGTTTACATAGAAAAAAATTCATTTTATGAAAGGAAGTAATACATTTTTATTTTCAATACACAGAATAGCATTGAATTATTTTCTTTAAATATTTCAGCACAATAGAAAATATTTATGATTAAAAAACATGCAATAAATCTTAAAAAATGGTACAAAAACTTTCAGTATATAAAGAGCTTAAAATTTGAATCATAGCACATTGCATATTTAAAAATTATTAAATTATTTCTGCACTTAAAATTTTAGTATTTTGAAATTATATTTAAATTAAACTTTTTAAGTAGAAATTTTAATGAATCTCAACATGTTTTATAAATATCTAGAAGTATACTGTATATATATATATATANATGAAATTACTAGCAATTTAAATATTAGAACATATACAATGTTCTCTTAATCAAATAAGAATATAAAAGTTGCAAAAAAATTTAATGATAAATTTTATGTATTTAGTCTAATTTGAAAATTTATTTTTGCTTAAAATTAATTGAATTTTAAATAACTATGTATTTTTTAGTTAAATTTCTTCATTATATAAAACATATGATTGAACTGATTAATTGGCAAAAATCTTCTGAATTTATTGATAAAAAATTTAGCTGTTGTGCTGTATATTATTACAAATTTTTATCAAATATAATTTGTATCCTATAATATATTTTACTTAATATTAATTATTATTAATACTAATTTGTAAGTCTATGATAATTAATTTTGAAAATTATTATCTGAAAATTATTATTAAACTTTATTACTTTATATTTAAGGAGTTCCATTTTATTTATTTTATATTTTTATTCAAATTCTTTTACAAAAATAATTTTACTATAACTAAACATTTTATAATACTGTATTAAAGATAAAATTAATGCTGTTACCAAATAAGTGTACAGGAAAAATGAAAAAAAATAAAAAGGAAAACACTTAGAATAAAGGATGGTAAAAAAAGAATAACATACACAAAAAATAAATATTCTATTTATATAGACAATTCAACCTGAAACATCCTTTGAAATATTTAATATACTTATATTTTTCACATTGCTATTTAGATAATCCCAGTTTTTATTTGATACAAAATCACTAGTTTGTTCAATCTTAGTATGTAAATTTTATTCTCATATTTTACACTTAGATTATTGTAAAATAAAAGGATAGTGTTATTCATTGTAATTACAAATATTTTTCGATATGCATTGAATTTTATTAACAATTATTTATTATCCTATTTTATTAATGATATTACATAATTGACATATAACAAATTATATCACATCTATTTACAGAAATTGTTATAGTAAAAATATTTATTTATATTGATTGAGTTATGTAATAAGTTAATTCAACTTAAATTAAAAAATATATTTACTCAATTTTATGTATAGTTAGTTTGATTTTAAAATATTTGTTTTAAATCCATAGGAATTTATAATTTTAAAATATAAAGAATAGAAATTATAATATATAACTTGAGTTTTGCTCATATTGTTGAAGTACTGTATTGATAAATACTCCAAATTAATGAAACATTTAAGATCATTTTAATTAAAATAGAATTAAATAATTAATTGCAAATTGGACATCATTAACTTTTATTCATATAAAGAATACAGTTAAATAAAGTTAATTGTAATTGTTGTTTACTTTTATTTATAATATCATTAAAAGTTTATTAAAAGAATTACTATATGGCATAATATTGTTTACATTTGACTTCTCAAATTTAAAATGCAAATTAATAATGGTGTATACCAATATAAAGACAATCAGTTAAACTCAGTTTAATAGTGTTAATTTACTAAGAAAAAAACACAGTAAATAAACTACTCAAACAGTTTCAACATATATGAAAATGTCTGCCAGGAAAGGATTACTGAAAACCAAAATTTTACAAGTAAGATTAAGTCAACAACCAGTTTTCTTTTTACAATGCAAGTGAAGTAAGGTAATCTCAACGTGTTTGGCTCATAAAGGATAAAAAGAAACGAACAGTATCTAATGAAGAGAGAACATATAAAAAAAGAGGCTAATTGGTTGTTGTTTTAATTTTTACTTGACATGTGAAAATTTAAATAGAATCTATTCTAAATATTCTCCTTACATAAAATCATTTCTTGGCAAAGACTTTTTTTTATGTTGAAACTGTTCAAATGGTTTATTCAGTGTAATTTTCTTAGTAAATTAACACCATTAAGTTTCCTAAGTGATTATTATTAAATTTTTTAAAGTAACAAATCTTTTATATACTGGTAGATATAAAGGTAAACAAAGAACTGTCAAATGCATATACAAATAATAACATAGCTTATTTGTATATAAATTGTCTATATAAAAAATTTTGATTTCCAAGAGATCATTTTAGTTGAAAGTAATATTTAGATAAATATAATCAAATTGAAATAATTGATTTAAGTGATTTATTCATAGATTAGTATTGAGGGATATGTTATAGTTGATTAGCATTTTTTAAAATGATGTTAATGAATTAAATATACATAACATATATGTAGTACATAAGTAAATTTTGATATTGTCAAAGATCTTTTCAAAAATTTATATTAATCTTCAAATCTTAAATTAACTAAGGAGTCCAAAAATCAAACTTATAAACATTGTAGATATAACTATGCAAACTGGATCCTGTATAACTTGAATTTTGCTATTACTTCTTGAATAATAATCAACTAAACAAAATCAAGTTATTTATTTTTCCTTAAATTTAGAATAAATTTGCTATTTTAGTATTGTAATCTGCATAATTATTTCCACTTGTTATATCCAGAAAATATTTTTAGTACAAATATAAGTGCTATAAAAGTGATTTAAAAATTTTTCTAATCAATTTATGATGCTATGATTAATCTCTGAAATTAGATAAAATAATTATTCATTTATTATTGTAAACTTAAATATTTTATTAAACTTCATTCATCTTTCAATTTGTTAATTTGGATCATTTGTATAATTGTGTATAATTAAATCTACAAAATAAAAGTAAATGTAGATGTAAGTAACTAAATTAATTAAAATTTATATATTAAGGTAAATAAGAAAGCTAATTTTCAAAACATTAAATTAACAATAATTGAAAAATTTTAAATTAATTATGTTTATTACATAATGAATATTAAATTAAAATATAAAATTTAAAGAAAAAAGAATCATGTTTTACTTAATTTTTTTAAAGATAACTAATATTATATAAAATTGATTCCTTATTAAATTACTTAATTTCTAAATTATAAACAGTATATTTTATCTTGCTTTAAAAACTATTTAATAAACAATGTTTAACAATATTTATAATTAATTTTATCCTAACAAATGTAAACTAAAATTTAAATTTTATGTAGATAAACTTTGTTTGTTTACATAAATTTATAATTATAAGTTTGCATTAGCAACTTATTTAAATTAAATATCATAAATGATTTAAAGCAAATAATATAAAAAAGATATCGGAATTATTCTGAGATTATTAGAAATCAATTATTTTATCTGGTTGTCAATTTTATTTGATTGTTCATCTATAATTATTCATGAAGTCAAAATAGTCATTAAAAAGTTATAATATTCAAAGTAATATAATGCTAAATTTTAAATCTTTGATAATTAAAAAAAATAGTGATGGAAAAATTTTTAAATAAAAATATCATTATAATTTTTGAATAAACAGAAATGCTAAATTTGAAAATATTAAAAAAGTATAAGATGAATCACTAATAAATGTATGTAAATAGAGAATATAAAATAAATTTAAAAATTTATAAAATCAATTTCCAAAAGTGTGTCTGGAATGCACAATTTATTACAATAGAATAAATATGTTAATCATTACATTTATTTACTCTGAATATCTACTAAAAGTTTAAAATTGGTTTTTATAAATTATGTTATTTGCAATCTATAATATCTGCTTAACTAAAATATTTTCTTCACATTCAAATTCAATAACCATGTTTATCTTTGAAATTAACCAGTATAAAAGACTCTCTTATATTGTCATTATTGAGTTTAAATGTCTTACATAGCTTTCATATCAATTTTCAGGTGTTATCTAATGTATATTCAGCATATTGAAAGTGATTAATGGCTATTAGGACAATTTGCATACTTATCATGTATGCTTCATTATGCTGTCAAATATATCACTTAGCTGAAATTTCTGTCCAGTCATGTTTGGTATTAGATTATTTTTCATTCACAGTATTGATTAATGACTAACAATTGGTTGCAATTAGCTAAATTTATAAAACTTTCTAACAGATGTTTTAAACATATTTTATTTATTCAGTCTTTATCTTCAACTTTTCTAGATTTTTAAAAACTATAAGTAAACAGTATTCTAATTGAAAGTATATAAATTATTTACAAAACAGTCTGAAATTCAATTTTCTTTATCATTAACTTTTTATGTATACTGATGTTATATATATAAAGCATAAAAATTTTTCAAAACTAGATAAGTTTTAAATTAAAATCAATAAAATCTTACACTGTTTTAAAAAATTATTCAACACATTCTTGCATTATAAATCATTCTCTTCAGTCCTAGCCTTAGGCATAAGCTGAGACTAAAAATCAAATTTTTATAGCTGCAAGTTTATAGATTTATGTTCTTTTACAATTTATTTGTCTCACATTTTTTATTATTTAACAATTAATCATAGTTTTAAACATACAAAAATGAAGTATTTATTATTTTTATTATTATAACAAATCCTATATTTTAAATGCTTGCTAGTGTAATAACATTCATATAATAAATTTCTATTAATACATAATTATTATTAATTCTATGCTATATCTTAATCTTTATTAATAAACTATTTATCATTAGGTTTCAAACTTAAACATTAATTTCAGTTATAAACTACTAGTTAATTAGCATCCTATAAACAATTGTTATTCAGTTATTAATAAATTTAAAAAAAAAAAAANAGGACACTATCAGACTACTGGAGAAAAGCGATTATCAATTATGGGTGGAGAAAGACCTCCACAGT
This sequence comes from Centruroides sculpturatus, assembly GCF_000671375.1. NCBI lineage: Eukaryota > Metazoa > Arthropoda > Arachnida > Scorpiones > Buthidae > Centruroides > Centruroides sculpturatus. Next base: position 420,502 of record NW_019384493.1, read on the forward strand.
TTTATATGTCAAAATATGAAGCAACTATTCCAGAAAATCAAAAAAAAGATTCTGAGTAAGTAAAAATTACTATTGATTTATAATTTACAAGCTTTTTAAAAGACTCTTAAATGCAAAATAACAATACAAAAATCAATGTGTTTTTCATAAAATATCTGGAAAAGTGGTATATTCTATATTTGAATGTACAACTAAAAATCTAATCTTTTTCATAACTTAAAGTTTAATTGCAAATAATTTTTTTTTTCTTTTTGTAAATTTAATAGTTTTGAATATATTGAATATCTAACCTATATGATTAATATTTATTCAAAAATGACATTTTTCAATAATCTATGAAGAAAATTTCTATTCTGTTATGTTATTGAAATGTGAATAAAGAAATTTTTGATTGATTGCTTATATTTGATTGATTATCTTATTTAGAAATGATCATCATTTTGAAATAAATATAATTTGATAATTCCTGGAACTTATTCATGGAAAATCATTTTTTATATAGTTTTAATTAATTAATTGTATTTGAAAAATTTGCTATTTCTTTATGTTATGAATTAAGTGAAAAAAGAAATGCTAGTGTTAAATGCATCTCATCATGTTTGTTTATTTGTATGTAAATATGATAAATTAAGCATAAGTATTAAATATTTTCAATCAAATTTTCTATTTTAAAATTTGGCAATTCTCAAGGAATGTATTGAAAAACTGTCAAGTCAATAATACAATTTGGTTTTATAATTTCAATTTCATTTCAAAAGAAAATATTTTATTGTCAAATGATCTACCAGATTATTCATCAGGCTATATTAAGAGTATTTTAATAATCAGATGTATAGCAATTAATTTTTAAAATAGCCTTAATGTAGCCTGATAAATAATCCAGTGGATCATTTACAAATATTGAATTGGTATTGTTGTATATGTTATTAGAAAATATTTTATGAAATTTCTTATGTTATTTTGTGGAATGAAAAGCTTCTTGAACTTTTTCTTAATATTCATTTGATTAAATCATTTTGACTCCTGTTAATTATATTCTTCAAATATAATTTTTCAATCTCATATACATAAAGTAAACATTTACAGTACAGTACAAAACAATGAATGAAATTATTATTGAAAGATTTTATCATATATCTAATAATAAATAACCACTCGTTCTTATTTTTATACTAAATATACCAATATTCTGCTATAACTAATCTAGTACTTCTACTAACAATGCATAACTTTTTACTTTTAACTTATATTGCAAATTACAGAATATTGGACATATATATAATATTTATCAAGCTCTTTTATTAGTTGAAAAAAATCTATCATTTTAATATTAAATAACTGCATCCAATGTCAGTTAAGTTACAGAAAGTTTATTATAAGTGAAAAATAAACAATTTCAAGAGAAATTTGAAAGTGAAAATGTTATTGTTTCATGTATAAAGTTATAATGAAAGATTTCTGGATAATGTTGTTGGGCTGATTATCTATAAAATTATCCATAACTGTCAAAATTAGTTTAAGAATTAAAGCTTTTGAATAGAAAAATTGGAAGAATTAAGTTGTATAATTAGTTCTCTTGGGAAATTTTGTAGATTCAACAATATAATTATGGTAGATGGGCTGTTTTCATAAGATGTTCTGACAGTAAATAACATGTTGCACTTTTGATATATGATCCAGACTGTAGTTAAAACAATTTTAGAAAATGTCAGTACATTTTATTAATGCTTTCTTCCTCTTATTTAGCATATGGGAAATTCAAATAATCATGTAATGAAAATTCCAAGTCTATAAATTTTAAAATTATTCCAAAAATTCAGTAAATTTATTGAAATATAAAAATAAAAATAATTTTCAAATTAAATTATTTTAATATTGTTTAGTAAATTTAATTATGTATAGTTTATGTGAAAAATCTATCTATCCTTTATTAGATATAATTTGAAACTCAAGTATCTGTTTTGTCTGTTTTATATGTTTACACATCATTCTTAGAAGTACATATAAATTTTCTCAATTTGTTTGTCATTTATCATCATTTTAACAGGAATATTATTAATCTGATAAACAAGTTTTGCCATGATACATGCAATAGATTATTACTTTCATTGAAATTTATCTGCATATATTTATTATTTAAACAATACAGTATATAAATAAGATAAAGTTTTCTCATGTATGATAATATAAATTAGTTTTCTCAAATAAGTATTTACCTTATAATTTCCATTACTATACATTTATTTGAATAATGAGAATATTTATTAGCAATATTTAAAATAAATTAAAGTAAAAGTTATTAAATTAAAAATATGATGCATTTTCATTACACCATAATTAAAAACAATTTGTAATTTTCATAAAGTGAGTATAATAAAATAAAAACAACTCAATTTATATTATAAAAAATTACTTTTAAATTATTCAATTAAATATTTTCAACTGGGTTTTAATGATATTTGAAGTGATAAAACAGTAGGTCTATAGAGATTGCAAGTTTAAAATTTTTAACTAAATTATGGTTAAGTTAATTGAAAAATTTCTAGAAGTAAAAAAATTTCTAAAAGTAAGAGTATTTTTAAATATTTCAAATAATTTTTAAATAATAATAAATAATCTAAATATTCTTATAAACTTTTTAAAAAACAAATTGATTGAAATTAAAACTTTCATTATTAACATTATTATTTACTTTACTGATTTTTTCCATATTGTTTATATCACAGCTGGTGGAAGATTTGAAGTTGATGAGAGGTCAGGAGAAGTGCGCACACTTGGGAGTGATCCTTTTATGTTAGATAAAGAATATGTTTTATATGTGAAATCAGAAGATCATAATGGTATTACTAGTGAAAGAGGACACTATCAGACTACTGGAGAAAAGCGATTATCAATTATGGGTGGAAAAAGACCTCCACAGTTTTATATGTCAAAATATGAAGCAACTATTCCAGAAAATCAAAAAAAAGATTCTGAGTAAGTAAAAATTACTATTGATTTATAATTTACAAGCTTTTTAAAAGACTCTTAAATGCAAAATAACAATACAAAAATCAATGTGTTTTTCATAAAATATCTGGAAAAGTGGTATATTCTATATTTGAATGTACAACTAAAAATCTAATCTTTTTCATAACTTAAAGTTTAATTGCAAATAATTTTTTTTTTCTTTTTGTAAATTTAATAGTTTTGAATATATTGAATATCTAACCTATATGATTAATATTTATTCAAAAATGACATTTTTCAATAATCTATGAAGAAAATTTCTATTCTGTTATGTTATTGAAATGTGAATAAAGAAATTTTTGATTGATTGCTTATATTTGATTGATTATCTTATTTAGAAATGATCATGTTACTTGTCAACTTTTTGTTAATGCATATAGTAATGCATAACATAATCTTAAATGAAACATCAGTTGAAAATTGTGCAGAAGCGTCTATTTTATAGATAAATATCATAGAGGGAAATCTTTCTTTACATTGACATAGTATTTATTTAAATGATAGAATGAACAGATAAATTCTGACAGCTCACAAATTACCTGTCCTCTTGTCATGTATTTTTTGATAACTGTGATTAATGAATTATTCAGAATATATCTCATTATCAGTTATCTTATTTTTTGAGAGAAATATCTAATAATGTGGCAACATCATTACATTACTACTTATTAGTTTAGCTTTAATGATGAAGTTTTAGCTTTAATAAATAATAACATTGTTGAAATTATAATAAAGATTTTTATTTACAGCATAATTGAAGTCAAAGCCAAATCCTTTGCAGACAGAGAGATTAGATATACTCTAAGAGCACAAGGAAAAGGAGCTGGTACTTTTAACATTGGACCAACAACTGGAGTAGTAAAACTTGCAAAGGAATTAGATTATGAGGATATGCGACAACCTAAATCATACTCACTTATTGTGACAGCAACAGAAGATTCTGGAGGGTTTTCAACTTCCGTTGAAGTAAGTATATTTATACTGATATATACAGTAATAAGGAATTCTCAACTATCATTAAATAACTATTTGCACTTAAACTTTGTTGGTAAGAAATAAGAATATAATTTTTAAAATGAAAAACATCTACTTTTCAAAAATATATAAATAAATGAAGTATATAAATTTCATATTTTATATACTATATGTAGTATTTAGCAATTTTTAGAGATTTTATGAAACTTTATAAAAATATATAAAAATTGTCATCATATCATAACTTAAAATACCAAATTACATTCTGGTTTTACTTCCATTTAATCCAGAGTTGAAAAGTTTTTAAACTGCAAAAAGTATAAATAGTTTAAGTAGGGGAATTAACAACAAACTTAATCCCTAGTAGTAAATATTTGATAATATAATTTATCTATGATTTTTTTTAATTATGACACCTACAAAGTTTTTGCATGTAAGATGCAAAAACATAAGGTTCTCTTGCATTTCTTGGCTTTTTAGAACAGTACAGAAGCTGAAGGTCAATAAGACTGAAGCTTTCCCACAGTGCTTAGCAGTGCTGCAGAGTAGCATCTTAAGAGATAGCTATCTGAGCTTTAACCTCATCTAGCATTGAATTAATGCATTTGAAAAACTATGTTTATATAGACATTTTTGGATCCCCTAGGCCTTTAGAACATGCTGTAAAAAATGTCCACTATCTTGCAGAACACCCTATATATATATACATGGTGTCTCAGTTAAACATTTCAGAACTTCTAAGAGGGGTAGGGTGACTCATTCCGATAACTCAGAATCATATAGCAATGTGGAATCGGAAATGCTTTCCTGATGCGGTAGATGACATTGCACATAGGTTCTAAGCATTCTTGCAGGGAATCGTCATTTTGCACAATGATGCAGAGTTAGTCGATATGCATTTGGTGTATGGGCCTGCAGATTGTAGTGGGCCAGCTGTACAGTGCTTGTTTGTAGAACAATATCCAATGAGGCATATTCCCAGCCATAATTTCTTTGCAAATCTGCAGCGGAGGTTAGCTGTTTCTGTGTACATCACCACTTCAGAAAAGCATTTCTGATCCTGCATTGTTATATGATTCTGAGTCGTTAGGATGCACATTATCCCTCTTAGAAGTTCTGAAATGTTTAACTGAGACACCCTGTATCATCATCATCATCATCATCATCAGCTTCAGCTCTTATTTTACCATTTCAAATTATGGTATAGCTTCCCTTACATAATCGTCCATCATTTATGTCCATGTTTGTCTATCATTTGCTTCCCTCCACCGTGTTGTGCTTGCTTGTTTCCTTATATCATAGTCCCATCTTAAGTATGAACATCCTTTGGATCTCTTGATTCCCTGCGGATACCACATTGTGATTCTCATGGACTTCTGTGGATCACATCAGTTACCTTGGTTCTTTGCCTAATCCACTGTATTCTTTTGTGATATATATATATATATATATATATATACAGTGAAACCTTGCTTATCAGACACCTTTCTAAAGAAACACCCCTCCATAATAGACAATTTTTGTGGTCCAGTATAAAAAAGTAAGTTGTAACTTTGTATTTACAACTTATCTCTCTTAAGTGGATACTTCATTACAGATCAGATACATGAAATGCACCATGGTTAATGTCTTGACTTGTCTTAATAGACACAGTAGATTCTCATTGAGTTGACTTCTTTGTTTGGTATTTCTGTGGATACAGTTCAATAGTTCCAAAAACTCAATACTGTATTCCCTGTTTAGTTCTTAAAATCAATTTAATTGCACAGTTTTATTATGACAGTAAAATTTCTATGTTGGCTAACTTGCTGTTGTAGGAGTTTGCTTAGTGTCTTTGTTCACATTAATCTGCAAAGAAGCATGAGCACCTTATGACTAATTAGAAGAAACATTTTTCAATGCACTAATGTATATTACACTGATGAGGTCAAATACACTTCTGTGAACATTCACTCAGTTCCACAATTGTCATAACTCATCCTGTGCACTTTTCACCTTCTTTCTCATTTCATATTCTCATATTACTGATGATGAACTGAAATTTTTTAAAATAGCCAATCAACAATAGAGAATTGCATTTATTAGTTGAATATGTCATAAGCAAGATATATCTTCATGTAAACTACTGACCTTATTCTTTATTCTGGTTTAGTCACAAATGACCTGTTTGAGTTGGTCAGCATTTTAAATGATGCTTGAAATACTAACAAAACAATTCAATGTCTTCCAAGCCATTTCATGGATTTTAAGTGTTTGGAGACAGATTTTTGCTATCAACAATCAAGAGTTATTTCTTTAAAGCTGGATTTTTTTCTGGCAATGAGAATACTTAGTTTTGTAGCAGCCATAGTGAATGATAGAGACAACACAGTGTCATGAATTGGACATAGTGAATTCAGTGATGGTTGAATTCAGTGACAAAAATTATAATTTAAAATGTTTATGAAAAATTTTTTCATGAATAATTAGAATTTTCTTGTAATTTAAGATATTTAACCTAAGATATTTATGAAATTATTGCATTTCATTACTAATTAATATAGTAGGCTAATATTTGTTATTTTGGAAGATTTCTTAATTTTTTAAAATTAAAAATTTGTAGTCTTTCCAAATTTTTATTTTGCAATTTTATTTTTTTAATATCTGAAATTTAATTGGAAGACATCATGCATATAAAACAAAAAAATTTATTAATTATACTTTTTCTGTTTGAATATAGAGTAAATGCAGCTAATATGGCCCACTATGGTGTCTTTTTTCTATTACTTCTAGGTTACCTAGATGTAATAGATCAAACTACAATTGAACTAACATTATGATGCAAAGTGCAAAAGCTGATACCCAGTGATATCACAAGAGCATCTTTATTAATCTACATTAGTTTCAGCATAAAAAGCCATAATGTCAAAAAACTTAAAAGTGAAGGTATATATGTACAGTACAGGTACAGGTAATAATATGAACCACTGTGGTCCATATTACCTGTACGTAATTCATATTACAAGGACACTTCTAGAAACAGATAGAAAATTATTTTGTACAAAATTCATAGATTCTTCCTTCTGCACCAGCACATATTTCAAAGATGTGTCCAATACTGGTACTTTTGACACTGATCCATTCCTCACCAGCCAGGTAGAGGCAGAATAACTAGAGTTGCACTATTCTTTCCTTCTGGTTTTGAAAGAAATAATCGAAAAACAATAAAAGAAATACCACAAGCATGTCTAGTAATATGGACTACAGCAGTGCAAAACTTGTTGATAATACCCACCAAGATCCATATTGCCTGCACTAGCTTGAGACTCTAATACCAATTCTTAGCACCAATCAAACAGCAGATGTAATTTTGACACTGCATGGATAATCAAGAACAACAGCACAGCAAATAACCAAAAAATTATGATCTTTGGCAACTTATCCATTCAGCAGTTATATGGGCTGCAGTATCAACAACCAACAAGAGTTCAATGGCACGAAAAACATCAAGCCTCTCATCCATGTTCTCATTGAGTGGCATTCATTTACAGTATACAGGGGAAAGGGGGATGAAAGTATATGTCATGCTATTGCTCTCCAAAAGATGGCAGGTGAATCAGTACAGAGGAAAGAAAGTCTGGTCCATATTAGCTGAGTTTATTCTATTTATAAAACTTAAAATTTTGAGAAATTAAAAATATATACATACTGATGGTTTTAAACATTCCAAAGTAGATATCTATACTTAATTAAGGCAGAAAATTAATGTCAGAAAACATGGATACTTATTACTTTTCCCACTTTATATCTAGTCCACATCAAGCATAGAATTTGCAATGATTATATAAAATATTAGTGCAAATGTTTAATGCAATACTAGTTATTATTTTTAGTTATAATTTGATAAATTAATAAAATTTGTTTTATAAATGTGATTGAAATTATCATTGATAAAGAAAGATATAATGCTAATAGTGTCTGAAAGCTATCTGAAAAATTCTATATCTTTACTCTCAATTTTGGATTAAAGGTCTTCCATATATACTTCAAAATAATTTTTGTTGCTGAGTCACCAAGTTGATATTTCTGAGTTGTCATGTACTGTCATACATACAACAGAATTTATCATCACTTAAAACCATGGCACATCATTACATCAACATAGATTCTGACATGCCAACTGAGTGCACAAGCCAAGATACAAAAATAATCTTTCAGTTATTTTGAAATTCAAGAGGGGAGAATAAAGATGATAATGATGATCACAATGATGGCAATGACAGCCAAAATGACATTTACTATATATACACCAATAGATAGACCCTGGACTATGTGAACAAACTCAAGCAGTTTTACATCAGTAGAAAACACACATGGTACAGAGTTAGCACAAAATTTAATTATGTATAGTGAGAAGTAAATTGCTGCAATCAATTGTAGAAACAAACCAATAAAGCAAAATTAAAAAATAATAATACTGGCCCTTTTATAATTCATTGCTTACTGTTATATACTGTCTTACCATTTTTTACATGGTATGTATATTATATGCTCCTAAATAAAAATAGTACATTTACAGGATATTTCATGTAAAGGTAATTTTCACAAAACTTTTTGTGGGTGGACATCTCTCTATAGCAAATGGTTTTTTTGGTCCCACAAGTGTTATGGAGAGGTTCCACTGTACATAATATATTGTATATATTTAAAATCTAAGTTTTATCATTCTTAAAATAAAATAATGAAGATATGTATTCTAAAATTCAGGACCATACCAAATAATTCTGGCAACTGAGAAGCCTACATACCATGTACTTATATTTCTATAAACATTATGACACCTTTTTAGTATACTTTCCAACTTGGCACCTAAGGCAGTTGTGCTCTGCCTCATATATGGATATAGCCCAGCTAAAATTAAACTGTTTATACTATTTAAACAAAAACATGATATAAACATATATCATGTTTTTGTTTTTTTTCTTTAAAGCAAAATATTATAAATTCTTAATTTTATTTCAAATATTTATAGCATGTATTAAAAACTCTCAAAATCTTTTATTCTGTATAGTAGTTATCTCTTTGATTCAATGAATACATCTGTAGTTAGTTGTAATCCTATGATTATTGGAACTTTTAAAAGAAATTTTCAAGAAAAATTTTAATATTTTTATATATTAAAAATCAAAGAAAATAATACGTTTAAAAATTATATATAATGTTAACCTTCATAAATGAATTTTTTAAAAACCGGTATGATATAACAATAGATTAGAAATGTTCTGTGAAGATATATAATCAGGGCCGGATTAACCCACTTTGGGGCCCTAGACTTTGGCCCTAGATTAACCCACTTTGGGGCCTTGCCGGGCTCCTTCTCTCTCCCACAAGAAATAGAGTACACAAAAAACATAAAACAATAAATAAAATAAAACTAAATAATATGAAAAACTAAAACAAATCTTAAATTTTTATTAATAAAATATGTAATATAAACAATAAATTTTAGTTTTTCAAAATAGACAGTTTGACCGGGCCCTTCTAAATACCAGGCCTAGACATTTGTCTCATTTGTCTTTGCGATGATCCAGCCCTGTATATAATATATATATGATTTTTTCATGAAATTAAAGTTTTGCAAAAATATTTTTGCATTACAAGTATGTTGAAGTGTTACTTTGGTGTGAATGTTTTATCACTTATCAAAATAGTCAATGATATCTTTATAATATATCTATAATTTTTTTTAAATTGCAACATATAAAAATATAAAATAAATACTGTATACATATATATTTTTATATAAAATAAAANATATATATTACAATTGAATTTTTTAATAATAATAAATGTTGTATGTAGTAAATTAAATTATTCTATTTTATTATTTACATTATTAATGTAAATAAAGATAATTTTCTAAAATATTTGCTTTTTGATATGGAGGAATTTGCATTTATAATATATTAAAAAAGTGAAAATAGCAAGTTTTAAAAATATAATAACATTTTTCATATTAAAATTTAATCTAATAATATTTAGTAAATAGTTCACATAATTTGTTTGGTAATCAATGTTTGAAAACAACAAACCTGAAAATGTAATTATATAACATTTGGTATGCTTGAACCATATCAGATAAACATAAAATGTAATGTAATACATCTTTCTTTTTTTTTGAAACCGAAGGGTAATAAAGAATTCTTTTTTCATCAGTACTACTTTAATTATTGTTCAATGAACCTATAGCTATAAACTTTGACTTGAGTCTCAAGATAATTTAATGTTTATGTATGAAGAATAAATTTTTTTTGGGAGTAACCATTTATTGAATTAATTGTTTGAAAAGAAAAGTCATAAAATAATGGCTTTAACAAGATATGGAAGAAAGAAATGAATGATTACTAATAAAATAAAATGAGTTATTATATCACTTATGGTTTCTCATCTTTATAAGAATCTGAAATGTAATCCATTATGATTTATGATAAAAGACCTGCTTTTAAATGAACCAAAATGACAAAGAAATTATAAAAAAAAATTAGGGGAATAGAAGAAAGTAATTTTAAATCTGCACTATTTCAAAAATAATATTTTATAATTCAGTCATTTCATTTTTTTTTTATTTCAAAATATATGATTATTTATTTATTTTGTATAGTTGACAATCAAAGTAACTGATGTTAATGACAATGCTCCCAGATTTGAATTACCTGATTATCAGGCTCATAATGTGGATGAAGATGTACCAATTGGAACATCTATACTCCAAGGTAATTAACTCTTCTATTAAATTAAAGATTAATAATAATAATTTGTCAATATATGTATAATTCATTTAACAATCATTACCTGTTTCTATATTATAATATTTACAGTTGAATAAATTACTATTGGTGATATTGTATTTTGTTCTTTAGTATTTATATATTCTCATGCATAAAAGAGTACTCAAAGGAATTCAAGGTAAACATATGTAATATTTTTTCTCCATGTAATACAGAAGGAAAAATTATTCATATGGATAAGTTATGAGAATATTTTATAAGATAGGGTTGTAGATATTTAAGTGCACAAGTAATTCTATATTCAAGTATTGTGTATATCAATATTCTATGTAAAATTGATTTATTTTTATTCCAGTTTCTGCCAGTGATATGGATCAAGGAAAAAATGCTGAAATTGAATATTCTGTAGACAAAGATGATTTTACTATTGATAATAGGGGAATTATATATTCTAATAAAAGACTGGATGCAGATATCAATAATACATATGTATTAACAGTGAGAGCTACTGATCGAGGAGATCCACCATTAACTGGTACAGCAACTATTCGAATATATACTGAAAATAAAAATGACGAACCTCCTAAATTTAGTCAAGATGTTTATACTCCAAATGTGGATGAAAATGCTGGGCCAGATACACTAGTGACTACAGTGGTAGCAAGTGATAAAGATGGTGATAATATATATTTTGGATTTGTTGGTGGGGGGACAGTTTCTGGAATGTTTCAAATAGAGGAAAGAACAGGTATGTAAGAATGTTTTAATGAAATTATATATTTTTATAAAATTAAATTTAAAGATTTATCAAACAGTTAAAACAATTTTAAAAATTAAGAATTACTAAATTAAAACATTTTAATTTGAAGGTTATTTTAAAAATTGAATCAATTAGTTTTATTGAATTAATGTTATATAAAGGTAGCTCAGTTGTTATTTAAATTTAAAAATTTTTAAATTGCATGATTTATTTATTTTATTCATCATTCTTTAGTATTCTATCTTTCAATTGATATTATACAGGGTGAATTATGGTTCTTATGCAATAAATACCACACCTCATTATAAAGATAAATCTAATGGTTATTAGTAGTGCAGAAGAACCAGTTATAAGAAAATTATGAAAAATGAAGCATTCATTCACATAAGTAATGAGAAAATAGAAAGCAGAAGGATTTCAAATTGATATTTATTTTCTGGAAGTTATGAATAAATGACAAGTGTGATTTTAATGTCAGCAGCATCAATAAATGAAGTAAAATTATCAAGGTATTAAATACAAGTGGTAAAGATATGATTTCCAATGCCAATAATCTTTGTCTAGTCTACCAATGTCTAAACCAAATGGAAATTACATAGTTTTATTAATTTGTTGACATCTGCATGGGTTGGGAGAATGCTCCCAGTTACCATAATTTAAAATGTATGCATTGGCATGTGCTCATTTTTGGATGGGTTTATTTAACAACTGACTTCTTGGCCAGAAAACTATCTCTAGACTTTTATGCTTATAATGAGGCATGGCATTCTTTTGTTCCTTTTATTTTGCATGAGAGCAATAATTACCCTGTAAAACTTTTAGTATCATGTTTTGCATTTTTATAATTATCAAGCTGTAAATTTTCAAACATATCATTTAACTTATCTGTCTCAACAATATAAGCACATTGTAGCATGTTTACTATGCAATAGCCAAGTCAGTTTTGTAAATTTTCTTATAAAAGATTTCTTGAAAATTTGTATCAATGTTGAATTTTTGAAAAACTTTATGAAATAGAATTAAAATAAAATTATTTTTTTATACTGAGTGATTATAATTAAAGTTTTCTTGTTCAGAGGACTCTGTAGCACAACCACTAAGCTGATTGACACCAAAATCTGCATAGCAATATTCAAATGATGCAGAAAAAGATTTTGCAAAGAAAAATTTTAGTTCCAAAATTGTCTGTTATAGGGTAAATGGTGCTGCAAATGGCTCCATTGCCTGTTCAACAACAATCATGGTCACATCTTCAATGGTTTCGGTAGTAATAGGCTTTTGTCCCCTGTCAGGTTGAACTTCTAAAGATCCAGTTGTCTTAAAATATATTATCATTTTCCTGACAGCCTGTAAAGATAGTGATCTACAATGTTCTACTGTTGCAATGTACAAGTTCTACTGTTATTTGTGAATAACACCGTTACAACAATGTTATTCACAAACAGCAATAGCAGCATTACCCCGACTTTTGTGAATGCCATTCTTATCAGCTACAATGGCCATCACTTCACAATTAATGCATGCTCTAGCAAAGTGATGGCCATCATAATTGTAACTGATAAGAATGGCATTCACTAGTTGTCAGCATTTTTATACCCAGTCTTGATTACATTTCATGTGGCTATAAATATCACATTTCTTTGCTTGCAGTACCATTTACCCTGTAGTTAACAATTGGAACTAGAATTTTTCTTTGCAAAACTATTTTCTGCATCCTTTGCAAAGTGTGTATAAAAATTTTGGTGTCAGTTAGCTTATTGGTTGGAGCTATAGAGTTCTTCTGAATAGGACAACTTTAATTACAATTACCCTATATTATTAATTTATTTAGAAATGACAGTTTGAATATACAGTAATACCTCGACTTAAGCAAACCCAGAGTTACGCGATTTTCAAATCTCGTCGATTTGTCTTTTGTTTGAGCGCCACGCAACTCTTGATTACTCACTCCCCCACACTATTGTTCAGCTTACATGTTCGGACATGTCGCGCGGAATTGACACATAGCTACAGTTTATTTTATGTTATTTATTTCTGTGTTTGTTATATCTACGGAGACTTGAGAAACTCTATGTGGTGATTTCTTGTAACCGTGAACAAATTAAAAGATGAGATAAGATTAACGAGAACATTTATTAGCTTACATACATCCGACTTGAATTTTACACAAATTGCGAAATTATATCCCAACTTACACAAATTCGACTTACGTGGTTATTGCTCGGTCCCACTTATCACTTAAGTTTGGAGTATTACTGTATTTAAAAAGACTTATTTTAAGTATAAAAATATAAAAATTTAATTTAAATTACAGTAGTTTAATTTAATAATAAACATTAACATGAATCATTTCACTAATTACGCTTTAAATTTTTTAATTTCTAAATCAAAAACTGTTTCAGATTTTATTAGTTAGTCTTTGACTTGTACATAAATATTGTTGTTTTTGTTAACTATGAACTAATCATATCTTGCAAATACTTTCAGGTGTAATACGTCTTATCAATGGTCCTATCCATTTGGATAAAGATAAATATGAATTAAATGTTACAGCTAGAGATGATGGTAGTTGTTGTAAAAATGGTGCACATACCACCCACACAAGCACAGCACTTGTAGTTGTATTTATAACAGATGTTAATGATAATAAACCAGTTTTTGAAGAATGTGGAACATATGCACCACAAGTAGAAGAAGGTGCTCCCAGTGGTACTTCAGTAATTAAAGTGAGTAAAATTCTATTTCTTTGTACAATAAATGATATCATAAATTACAAATTAAAAAATATACAGTAATTTAGTTTTAAAACAAATAACTGCTACTTAATCAATTGATTTTTTTTATTTAAATGCTCATTGAACTCATGCTATAAATTATAAGTTAAAAAAAGTCACTTTTGAGATACAATTTAAAAATTTACATTTATTTCATTATTAATAAGTAATTTTATTGAAAATTATCTAAGATTTAATTAACTAAAATTAAATAAAAATTATCTAGAAAATTTTTAATCATTTAAAAATATTTTATATTCAGTGAAACAATTGAAAGATTTTTGGAAGTATTCAATTTATTGTAGAGCATCTCATTTGTTTATTATTACTAATTATAATTAGTTATTATTTAATATATTAAGTTATGGCTGGATGGCAGAGTGATTAAGGTGTCAGACTACAGCTCTGAGAAACCTGAGAACAAATCTGGACAGATCAAAAAACCCCAGGAATTTCTTGAGAGTTGACCCAATTAGGATATGTTGAGCTGGCTGTCCCATTGTGGGCCTGGCCAAACCATAATGGCTTGATTAAAAAGGATCTTTTGGTGTCCACAGGACAGAAAGAGTAAAAACAAACATATTGAATTTATAAAGCAGTAATAACAAATGCATCAGAAGAATCAATATGTATTAGTCACTTTTATAAGTTTCCTATGCAAGATTAAAATTTTTCTGGTATTGCATATTATTGCATACAATTCAATTAACCTGATACTCTTATAATCAATATAATTCTAAAACAAACTAAAGTAATGACAGTATATATATCTTCTCTAAGAGAACTCATTTTTCTTAAAAGTGAACAATAAAAACTACTTGTTTTCAACACCCATAATTTTGACTATCTATTGCCTTTAGTTGTATGTTTTATAGAAACTTCATTTATTGATATTTTCAGAGCTCTGGTTATTTATTACATTATATTTTATTCTTATTTTAGTTATTTATTAATTTTATTTTTTCCATGCTTATTAGTATGGAAAAAGTAAAAATATATATCATTCATATATATACATTCCCATCATGCTTTCTTTCTTGCCAATCTGGAAAGTTGTATGTTTATAATTGAGATCTTCAGTTAATGATTTCAGTCCATTTAATTTTGGGTTTTTTTTAATCTTTTCCTATCTTTACATACTTTGTTAATCTTAATAATTATATTGAGTTTGAAATGACCATATCATTGCAGTTATTTGTATAACAGATTTGATTGCTATAAATCAATTATATATAATAAAATATATAATGTAATCTGTGTATTTTTGCATTGCAGTTTTATTTAAGCATTTGATACTTCTTAAATTTTTAGTTGCACTCTTTGCTAATTTTCTGGATGAGTTACTATATTGCTTAATAATAACTAGTCAATGTTTTACACAAAAATATTTAAAATCTTCAATTAAACAGGTTTTTAAGTTTCTGAATAATGTGCATCTCATTGTATCAAAATATTTTTAATATTCTAAAATTTTTCTGTAGAATATTTAATTATATTTATTTTATAAATATTAACTATATGATCAAGTTAAATAAAATGCAGTAGCTTAGTGCTTATTACAATGTATAATAGTTTAATAAAAGTGACTTACAGTTTTCAGATGACTCCATATTTAAACTAAAAATAGGGTGACCAGATCCTGGTTTTGCCTGTTTTTAATATTTAATTATAGAATAAATTTTTGAATAAAGTAATTTTATTAACATGTCAATATAATATCATCAATTTATAGATTAATAAATAAATACATTTTTTAAAAATAATCAAAGTTCAGTCAGTTTTAGAACCACATTTTCACTGATTCTGAAATGTGTCCCTGATTTGACTGCAAATGATAGTCCACCTAACTAAAAAGAAATAAAACTAAATGCTTTAAAAAATTTTATGGATTCTTTAATCAATATAAAAAATTTTTGTATAATTATGAAATATGAAATTTCAGCATTATTCTTAATTTAACCAAATTAAAACTGTTCTGCTCATCATTCTAATGTGAAATTTGTTTTGGATGAATTTGGAAATGAAGTAGCCTCATCCAAAAACATTTACACAAATAAACTTTAATTTCTAAAACATCAATAATTAAAAATCAGGGGTGCCCATTCATTGGGCACTTGGAACACATGCCCCTTTATGTCTGGGTTGCCCTTTTCCTAATTCCAAGAGGGCCAAAAATTGCATTATCAATAAACAACAGAAAATTCATAGCTTCTCACCTATTTTGCAAATATAAAAGAAATGAATAACATTTGTCCCTTGTCCCATGTAACTTCCTTGTATGTTGACCAAAACTTGGCTTTAAAAACAAGGAATGTTCCTTGTTTTCAAGGCCAATTTTTCAAGGCTTGACTTGTCTTAATAGACACAGGAACCCTAACTGCAACCAGTGCAACCTTATGGGAGCACTGATCCAATCTTAAATCAAAGTTTGAAACTTTTATCATATGTATGATGCCCTTTTTTATTGTTTGTGCTGCTTTTTTTATAGTATATAGGCACTGCTGATTAAAATAAACTTTAATTTCTAATTTTGTTTTAGTTTTTTATCTTCAGAATACAGGATATTGAATGTAGTTATATATTAAAACATAATAATTTTTTTATCTAAATAATTTCTTCAATTATTATATAAAACTTTCATTATTTGGAACATGTAAATCAATATATACAGTGAAACCTTGCTTATCAGACACCTTTCTAAAGAAACACCCCTCCATAATAGACAATTTTTGTGGTCCAGTATAAAAAAGTAAGTTGTAACTTTGTATTTACAACTTATCTCTCTTAAGTGGATACTTCATTACAGATCAGATACATGAAATGCACCATGGTTAATGTCTTGACTTGTCTTAATAGACACAGTAGATTCTCATTGAGTTGACTTCTTTGTTTGGTATTTCTGTGGATACAGTTCAATAGTTCCAAAAACTCAATACTGTATTCCCTGTTTAGTTCTTAAAATCAATTTAATTGCACAGTTTTATTATGACAGTAAAATTTCTATGTTGGCTAACTTGCTGTTGTAGGAGTTTGCTTAGTGTCTTTGTTCACATTAATCTGCAAAGAAGCATGAGCACCTTATGACTAATTAGAAGAAACATTTTTCAATGCACTAATGTATATTACACTGATGAGGTCAAATACACTTCTGTGAACATTCACTCAGTTCCACAATTGTCATAACTCATCCTGTGCACTTTTCACCTTCTTTCTCATTTCATATTCTCATATTACTGATGATGAACTGAAATTTTTTAAAATAGCCAATCAACAATAGAGAATTGCATTTATTAGTTGAATATGTCATAAGCAAGATATATCTTCATGTAAACTACTGACCTTATTCTTTATTCTGGTTTAGTCACAAATGACCTGTTTGAGTTGGTCAGCATTTTAAATGATGCTTGAAATACTAACAAAACAATTCAATGTCTTCCAAGCCATTTCATGGATTTTAAGTGTTTGGAGACAGATTTTTGCTATCAACAATCAAGAGTTATTTCTTTAAAGCTGGATTTTTTTCTGGCAATGAGAATACTTAGTTTTGTAGCAGCCATAGTGAATGATAGAGACAACACAGTGTCATGAATTGGACATAGTGAATTCAGTGATGGTTGAATTCAGTGACAAAAATTATAATTTAAAATGTTTATGAAAAATTTTTTCATGAATAATTAGAATTTTCTTGTAATTTAAGATATTTAACCTAAGATATTTATGAAATTATTGCATTTCATTACTAATTAATATAGTAGGCTAATATTTGTTATTTTGGAAGATTTCTTAATTTTTTAAAATTAAAAATTTGTAGTCTTTCCAAATTTTTATTTTGCAATTTTATTTTTTTAATATCTGAAATTTAATTGGAAGACATCATGCATATAAAACAAAAAAATTTATTAATTATACTTTTTCTGTTTGAATATAGAGTAAATG
Source organism: Centruroides sculpturatus (assembly GCF_000671375.1). Lineage (NCBI taxonomy): Eukaryota > Metazoa > Arthropoda > Arachnida > Scorpiones > Buthidae > Centruroides > Centruroides sculpturatus. Next base: position 438,723 of record NW_019384493.1, read on the forward strand.
CAGCTAATATGGCCCACTATGGTGTCTTTTTTCTATTACTTCTAGGTTACCTAGATGTAATAGATCAAACTACAATTGAACTAACATTATGATGCAAAGTGCAAAAGCTGATACCCAGTGATATCACAAGAGCATCTTTATTAATCTACATTAGTTTCAGCATAAAAAGCCATAATGTCAAAAAACTTAAAAGTGAAGGTATATATGTACAGTACAGGTACAGGTAATAATATGAACCACTGTGGTCCATATTACCTGTACGTAATTCATATTACAAGGACACTTCTAGAAACAGATAGAAAATTATTTTGTACAAAATTCATAGATTCTTCCTTCTGCACCAGCACATATTTCAAAGATGTGTCCAATACTGGTACTTTTGACACTGATCCATTCCTCACCAGCCAGGTAGAGGCAGAATAACTAGAGTTGCACTATTCTTTCCTTCTGGTTTTGAAAGAAATAATCGAAAAACAATAAAAGAAATACCACAAGCATGTCTAGTAATATGGACTACAGCAGTGCAAAACTTGTTGATAATACCCACCAAGATCCATATTGCCTGCACTAGCTTGAGACTCTAATACCAATTCTTAGCACCAATCAAACAGCAGATGTAATTTTGACACTGCATGGATAATCAAGAACAACAGCACAGCAAATAACCAAAAAATTATGATCTTTGGCAACTTATCCATTCAGCAGTTATATGGGCTGCAGTATCAACAACCAACAAGAGTTCAATGGCACGAAAAACATCAAGCCTCTCATCCATGTTCTCATTGAGTGGCATTCATTTACAGTATACAGGGGAAAGGGGGATGAAAGTATATGTCATGCTATTGCTCTCCAAAAGATGGCAGGTGAATCAGTACAGAGGAAAGAAAGTCTGGTCCATATTAGCTGAGTTTATTCTATTTATAAAACTTAAAATTTTGAGAAATTAAAAATATATACATACTGATGGTTTTAAACATTCCAAAGTAGATATCTATACTTAATTAAGGCAGAAAATTAATGTCAGAAAACATGGATACTTATTACTTTTCCCACTTTATATCTAGTCCACATCAAGCATAGAATTTGCAATGATTATATAAAATATTAGTGCAAATGTTTAATGCAATACTAGTTATTATTTTTAGTTATAATTTGATAAATTAATAAAATTTGTTTTATAAATGTGATTGAAATTATCATTGATAAAGAAAGATATAATGCTAATAGTGTCTGAAAGCTATCTGAAAAATTCTATATCTTTACTCTCAATTTTGGATTAAAGGTCTTCCATATATACTTCAAAATAATTTTTGTTGCTGAGTCACCAAGTTGATATTTCTGAGTTGTCATGTACTGTCATACATACAACAGAATTTATCATCACTTAAAACCATGGCACATCATTACATCAACATAGATTCTGACATGCCAACTGAGTGCACAAGCCAAGATACAAAAATAATCTTTCAGTTATTTTGAAATTCAAGAGGGGAGAATAAAGATGATAATGATGATCACAATGATGGCAATGACAGCCAAAATGACATTTACTATATATACACCAATAGATAGACCCTGGACTATGTGAACAAACTCAAGCAGTTTTACATCAGTAGAAAACACACATGGTACAGAGTTAGCACAAAATTTAATTATGTATAGTGAGAAGTAAATTGCTGCAATCAATTGTAGAAACAAACCAATAAAGCAAAATTAAAAAATAATAATACTGGCCCTTTTATAATTCATTGCTTACTGTTATATACTGTCTTACCATTTTTTACATGGTATGTATATTATATGCTCCTAAATAAAAATAGTACATTTACAGGATATTTCATGTAAAGGTAATTTTCACAAAACTTTTTGTGGGTGGACATCTCTCTATAGCAAATGGTTTTTTTGGTCCCACAAGTGTTATGGAGAGGTTCCACTGTACATAATATATTGTATATATTTAAAATCTAAGTTTTATCATTCTTAAAATAAAATAATGAAGATATGTATTCTAAAATTCAGGACCATACCAAATAATTCTGGCAACTGAGAAGCCTACATACCATGTACTTATATTTCTATAAACATTATGACACCTTTTTAGTATACTTTCCAACTTGGCACCTAAGGCAGTTGTGCTCTGCCTCATATATGGATATAGCCCAGCTAAAATTAAACTGTTTATACTATTTAAACAAAAACATGATATAAACATATATCATGTTTTTGTTTTTTTTCTTTAAAGCAAAATATTATAAATTCTTAATTTTATTTCAAATATTTATAGCATGTATTAAAAACTCTCAAAATCTTTTATTCTGTATAGTAGTTATCTCTTTGATTCAATGAATACATCTGTAGTTAGTTGTAATCCTATGATTATTGGAACTTTTAAAAGAAATTTTCAAGAAAAATTTTAATATTTTTATATATTAAAAATCAAAGAAAATAATACAATGTTTAAAAATTATATATAATGTTAACCTTCATAAATGAATTTTTTAAAAACCGGTATGATATAACAATAGATTAGAAATGTTCTGTGAAGATATATAATCAGGGCCGGATTAACCCACTTTGGGGCCCTAGACTTTGGCCCTAGATTAACCCACTTTGGGGCCTTGCCGGGCTCCTTCTCTCTCCCACAAGAAATAGAGTACACAAAAAACATAAAACAATAAATAAAATAAAACTAAATAATATGAAAAACTAAAACAAATCTTAAATTTTTATTAATAAAATATGTAATATAAACAATAAATTTTAGTTTTTCAAAATAGACAGTTTGACCGGGCCCTTCTAAATACCAGGCCTAGACATTTGTCTCATTTGTCTTTGCGATGATCCAGCCCTGTATATAATATATATATGATTTTTTCATGAAATTAAAGTTTTGCAAAAATATTTTTGCATTACAAGTATGTTGAAGTGTTACTTTGGTGTGAATGTTTTATCACTTATCAAAATAGTCAATGATATCTTTATAATATATCTATAATTTTTTTTAAATTGCAACATATAAAAATATAAAATAAATACTGTATACATATATATTTTTATATANTACAAAATAAATAAAATTAGCTTTTCTAAAATATAAAATTTTCATAATTATATTTGAATTAGTAATTTCTTAAAAAGTAAGTTCTTAAGAAGGGTATTTTTGATTTTTTTCTTATTTCTTTTAAGAATTCTTTCTTTAGAGAACAAAATACTCTTAAAGATTTTAATAAACTTTTGATTACTAGAAAAAACAGCTTGCCATTTTTGTTTATAAAATTAAGAGTTTTTTTTTTTTCAGTCATAATTAAACTTTCTTAATTCAACTGCATTGCGTAATAACAATCCATAAAACCTTTTTATAAAAGTGTTGTCTCCTTAACAAACTTCACAAACGTTTTCGACCTCCACCGAGGTCTTCTTCAGGTGGTGACTAAACGATGTCCCCTCTTGACCATTGGAATGATGCTGCCTGAGATGTAAATAATGCGGAGGGGTGAAACGTGGTACACGCATTATTTACATCTCAGGTGGTATCGTTCCAACGGTCAAGAGGGGACATCGTTTAGTCACCACCTGAAGAAGACCTCGGTGGAGGTCGAAAATGTTTGTGAAGTTTGTTAAGGAGACAACACTGTTATAAAAAGGTTTTGTGGATTGTTATTAAACTTTCTTAATTCTTTGAACATGAAAGATTTTGAAGAACATTGAATTAGTTCCACAAATAAAAAAATATAAACAAAAACTGCTTTCAGGAACAAAAAATTAATATTACCATATTTTAATGTTTTCAAACATTTCTATATATCATCAAGGTATCCTGACAATGAGTGCAAAAATGTTCAAAAAAATGTTAGTTAATAAATTTTTTGTTCCGTAAAGCAATATTTATATATGTTTTCTTCTATAAATTAAAAAAAATATATAATGGCTAATTCTGCCAATATTCATTATATCATTGACATAATACTATATTTTTTATATTTCTAAATTATTTTAAAAATGAATGTAAATTAAATTACATATTACATCATAGATTTTTCAAATTTTATGGCATTTAAAAGTAGAGAAATTTATCTGATCTCTATAATTTAATATTATTAATTTTATTAGCATTAATTATTCTATGGGTCATGACATCTATTCTTTTATAAGTCATAAAACAAAAGTTGATTTTAATTATATTAGCTTCAATAAAAATTAAAATGCTAATGAGAAATTGTGTGTAATATTAAATTAATGCAATTATCCTTAAATTTGCAATAACATAAGAATCAGAATTTCCTTTGAGATTGTGAATAATCTTGAAAAATCTGCAATATATTTAATACAAGGATTCTATTATTTCTGGAAAATTTAAACTTATTTCTAAAATATTTTTACAAGAAAAAATTCCTGTTTTTTTAAATTATAATTAAATTAATAAATCATAATGCTTATTTTAATAATTTATCAAGTAGAATAATTTATTTAATAAGTAATAGATTAAATCAAAAAGCTTACCACTAATTTTATCATATTATCATAAATCACGTAAATATATATTATATTGACTAATATATGTTTATTTGAAATTCAGATGTAATAGTACACTTAACTAAGATTATATTAATTTGTTGTGGTAATAATGTCAAATATAAATTATATTGTAATATGATATAATCTAGATGATTAGTAAACTGAAATATCATTGTCATCAGTGTAGAATTTATAATCATATTTACTACAAAAGTGAACGATTGGTAAACTCAGTAGTTCACTTTTGTATTAAATATTTGTATTGGGAAACTCAATAAAGAAATGACTTGTTTAACTATATAAATATTCTGTCTTTTCATGTATATAATTTTTTGTTTAAATATGATAATATTGGATGTAGCTATTTTAAGTTCATATAAAATAACAAATAATAAATAATTAGTAAAAATATATTTACCTGAAATATAAATTTATTATCTATTTCTTCTCCACATTAAATAAAGATAAAATTATAATATATATTTTTTCATACTTCTAATCTGAAATAATAGGAAGAAATTTTATCATGTAATTATTTAATAAATGATTTTGATAAATCTTTCAATGATTTTATTATCTATACGCTTAATTATAAAATCATTGGCTGTAATTTAAGTAAATAATTTGTTTGATCTGCTAATAAGCTATATGTAAATTGAGATAAAATAAACACATTTTTTGTTTAGAAATAATAATGATATTTTAGTAACATGCATACATGTATTGATAGTTATTGTATACTCACTAAAACTAATCAATCATCCAAGAAACACATATTAAAAATACAAATTATATGTGTCTAAACAAAAGTTTTTCTCTTCTTTTTCTAAAGAAGTATAAAAAGTTTTAGAGAAAAAAAAAACTGGAATCTTTTTTATATATATTCATGGAACCATGATTCTGGTTTTTATTTTTTTATAAACACACAAATACTGCACAGCTGTACAATTTATACCTGCTATCCAGTCTGTAGTATTAATATTGATTCTGTACAACCTAAAAGAAAGAACAAGCATTTTCAATTCACTTGTTACAAATGCTTGCCTTTGATAAAGTACACAGTCTTTCACCAGAAATAAGCAAATTTTAATGGCCATTAACAACACATCTGTCTTTATTAAGCTTTGTTAAACATATACAAAGAAAGTTTGGAACTTAAATAGCTTTTAAATATTTTAAAATTATTCAAATTTGAGATTCTTTGATTTTCTTGAGTAAAAAAATGCTAACTCATAAAATATTTTGGCTTCTGTGAATGAAACATGTAGCTTATTCATTAAATGTTGTTTATTATTTTATTAAATTTAGTAAAATAATAATATTAGAAACAAAAAATATATCACTTTGTCCATCAATTGTTAATTTAATGCTCTACATATCTGTATTAAAAGGAAATTTGATATTACAATTTTTAATTGTGATAGTAATGCTAACACAAAAAAATATGTTTATTTTAGCATGTTATTTTAGTTGTTTAATTAAATTTTGAATTAACTTAAATAAGATATTTGAGCAAGAAAAAATATTTTAAATGTAATTATCAAATAAAAAAAATCTGGATTGCATTCTTTAATATTTTTTTGATATTCGACTTGATTATTTAAATAATCTCTTAATATTTTAAATTTAAATCAGGATTTTGTTATAAATAAATGTTAAAAAATCATTAAATAAATAAATTTATTAGAAAATTAAAATTTACCATACATGTAAACAATGAATTCATATTAACATCATATAGCCTAATTAAAACAAAACTTTATGAACAGTAACTCTTAAAAATGTTTTAATTAAAATATTTTGGATTCCTTGATGAAGGTTTGTTTTAATAACATAAAACTCTTATTTGAAATTAATTTTATTTATCTGAAAATAGAGTGAAAATATCAAAAATAGTCAAACAATGTAACCAACATTTTGTAATTATTATTAATTCACCTAGTGAGTTTCTGTATTGTATTTTTACAAGATTTACTAATTGTTTATCAATATATTTTCAGATAACATTTCAAAGAGCAAATAATTTATTTTTTTAAAAACTATTACTATTTTTGTTACTCAGAATTTTAAAAATAAAGACTGTACTCTTTATTTCAAACAGAAACTGCTAGCTAAAATATCAGATCATTTTTTTGATTTTTCTTCTTCATTTTGAGTTCTTATATAATTTATAAACATTGAAAAATAATATTTTAAACTCCATAAATATTATAACAATTGCTTCAATTAGTCTATAATAATAAGAGATGAAATCCATGAATTGAGCTACACTGTCTTATTAGCCTATATGCATATATTAAATTAAAGAATAAAACAAGTGTTATTCTTAAATTATTAGTTGTATTAAAAATTATTTTTATTATTATAATGTGATTCAATAAATTTGTCATAATTTGAAATTTTGTTGAACATCCAAAACCGCATAAAAGTGTATTTGGGAATCCTTTATTTGATATTTCAATAAATTGAACTATTTTCTGTCCGAAATATAAGATTTTTTTTTTTTTTGGTGTGTCTTAATTAATTAAATATGATGTTTTCTTCAAAAACGAAATAAAATACTGTAAAAATAAATTCATTCATGTTTCATTTTAAAAAGAACAAATGAATGCTTTCCGAATCTCATTTTAGAAGTTCGGCGGCTTTTTTCACAGAGGGAAATATTTTAAAGCAGTTGCAATAATTGCTTTAATGCTATTTGTATCATTAGCGCTCTGTAAATTTAAATCACTCTATCAGAGTTAATATATAAAAATAAAAAATATTAAATAATGATCAAAGTGCATTTTATAAAGAGTAAATTTTTAAAAGTTTTTTTCTAAAGAATATTTTTACATTCAATAGTCTTTCCACAATAAGAATGGAGCCGATATTCATTTTAATCTACATATGCGAAGGGAAATAATAAAAAAATAAAAAACAAATACGTCACGTGACGCCATGACGTAATAGTACCCCTAAATAGAAGAGATGACGTATCCGTATTGTTCGGTCCCAAGTTGACTCACGTGTTTCCTATAAGTTTGTGTTGTATTGAGCGCTGTTTTCTAGTGTATTCTTTTGAATCTATCTCTTTCCTGAAAACAGTTAACGACTGTTTTCAGGAAAAATATCGATAACAATATTTCAAAAACAAAAAATAATAAGGAAAAGTTTATATTAGGTTCGAAAGACAGTTTGACTAAACACGACACGAAACGATTCGTTAAACAAAACTCTCATCTTGCGTGGGCCCGTAGCTTTGATGTGGAGCTTCACATGTCTGATCACAAAGTAAACGAATGTCAATTGTGGTTAACTTAAACTATTCATGTTTGTTTTTTAACATCACTGTTGATATTCAGGGTTTTAAAAACCCTGAGTATAAACAGCTTTACTTTAAGCTATTGAATACTCTTGGATGTCACACACATTATTTTTTGAATCAAAAAATTATCATCTTACCTTTCAAAAGTAAAAATTGGTCATTTAGAATTTTGGGTGGAGATTTATTCATTTCAGTAAAATTTTCCTGCAAAAGTTTGAATGTAAACATCAACTAAATATAATAACAATACTTTTTTTATGACTGAGCTGCTCAGTAATACTTGGATGAAACATGGTGGATGTGCCCACCTGTATATTTAGGTACTTTATGATGTGATGCTTGAATTGTGTCTTGAAGAATTTTTGTTGTTTGGCTTTGGTGGCAGAATGCTACGCATTTGAGACTCAGCATATTGGCTCCGTTCTTATCCTGGGAAATAATATAAAATCAAATATTCTGAACAACCCTGATGAGAGGAGGAGGACATGCTTTAACTACAGAGTCAGACCCTTATCCCAGGAGACCCAAGACCCCATCTTTTAAAGTAAATTACCTTCTTTTTATGGGACATATCACTGTGGTGTATGGAGGAGGGAAATGAAAATCTTCCAAATAAAAAGATAGGAAGTTGAATTTGGTTGGGTCATTGCAATGGGTCATGTGAGGAAATGTAGTTAAGAGTGGGGCACAGAAGTTTTGCTGTCTCTTCCTGGGGCTGATTCCGAAATACAGACCCTAAATTGTCAGAGCCTGATTCTTAGACACTGCATAAAATTAAATAACTTAATTACTCATTATTTAGGTCGAGCATGGTTGGTTAATTTATTTTGTTACTTTATTGAATGCATTGCTTGACAGCGTATGCAGCAAATTTATCATTTCATGTATATTAGACATCGTGTATAATGTGAAACTTTCTTAAAGAGGAAATTTTAAATGCTGTAGTAAATACTAATTACTTTTTGAGTATTAGAATATAAAATAAAATGATTGCAATGGAAATTATAATAATTCAAAGACATAATGTTCTCATTAGTAATTTATTAAATGATTTTAGATGCTATGCATAAATTATTTGATTATGTTCAGAATAGCTGTAATTTAGGATATGTATCATATAAGTATGGAGGATAGCATGTTTATCTGAAATTAGATATGGAGATAATAATTTCCATATTTATTCATTATATAATTAATTCTAAAGTGAGAAAAGCTGAATAGTATATTGTATTTGAAAAATGTAAAAACATCTAAATTTTACTTATATTCTTGAAAAGCTAAACATTTCATATGTTTTAAGACTAGTGAAATTAATATGCTGCTTGTTTTTACAAATAAAATAATAAAGAATTGTGAAGCAAAAGAAATCCATAAAATGAATAAGTTTATTTTTTTCTTTTGAGAATTTTTTCAATAGACACTATCATTGAATTTAAATATGTCTCCTCCATATCCAAATGATTACATCTGGATATATATATTTACTAGATTAAAAAAATATTAATTTAAATCAAATGGAATTTTTAGTAATAAATGTTCTCTGTGATGTTATTTAATACTCTCATATTACTGTATTTGTGACTATCATAGTATACAATAATAATATGTAATTAATAAAGTGGGAAAGGGACAATCTTAAAAATATTTGCAGCTATTCACTAACAAGTGACACTAAGTGACTAACAAATAGTAGCAATTTATGAAAACAAGAAATTCTAAAAAACAAAGTTTGGGGGTAGCTTGATACCAGTTAAGGACATACAGCAATAGCACCAACAGTAGTGTATTGCTTGAACTTGTCAAAGCTATTATTTACACTACTTATTGAAGAAATGGCAGTCATTCTACCAATAGTTTGTTATTGATATCTAAATAATTCAATTTGTTTAGTAATTTGGATAATTTAACAAATGTGATTTCTGACATTACACAAAAGTTATATAAAAATTTATATCTAACATTTTGTATTCTAATCATAGCATAGTACAGTACATACATTGGCTTCATACTTAATTTTTCTTTTTCTTATTGTTATGAGTAATGTATCTTGAAAATCTTTTATACTTTTCTCAAATATATTTCAATGAATCATACCATGGGTTAATTTAAAAGGAAGTAACTAGTTTTAAAATTTTATTCTAAATACTGTATAACTGTGCAAAATATATAAAGTATGTATAAAGGCATAAATGATTTGCTTAGTATAAATGATTTCATTATAGTACAAGAGTTCCTTGTATTTTTATTTCTAGTAAATTGTTATTTTAATTGTGAATTTATTTGAGTCAACATCCTCTGTGATTGTCTGTGCTGATATATAAAATTAATGAGAATTTATAGATGCATCATTAATTATGCTAATTTATATATTTTCATTTTATTTTTTTAATATCTGAAATTTAATTGGAAGACATCATGCATATAAAACAAAAAAATTTATTAATTATACTTTTTCTGTTTGAATATAGAGTAAATGCAGCTAATATGGCCCACTATGGTGTCTTTTTTCTATTACTTCTAGGTTACCTAGATGTAATAGATCAAACTACAATTGAACTAACATTATGATGCAAAGTGCAAAAGCTGATACCCAGTGANATTTAAAATTAAATAAAATAATTTATAATATTTGTAGAAAAAAACGATTTTGTTTTACAGGCAGAGATTTAACTCATTTTGCGTGTATCAATCAAGCTCTGGAAACATAAGGATTAGTGAAATAGGCTTTGCAGATCTTTTATTGTTTTTAAATTGCTAGTAAAATTTAGCGACAGATTTCAAAGCAATTTATATTCTCACGAGGGCTGTTAGTTAAAATGTCTACATACTATTAATGGTGATTTTTATTTTTGCTCATACTGTTTCATCAAATGACTTCTCTTTCTAAATATGTTTATATACAACTTAGTTTAATATCTATTAAAATTAGAAAAATAAAGAACAAGCAACTGTCTTTTGGCATTATACAGAGTTTAATTGAACAAACGTTCATACTTTCAACAGTGTATTAATGTCATCCTCAGGCAAGAAAGTTCTGACATAGAACAAAAGATTCAAAACCACTTTAAATCTCTGAGAGATATATACTACAAGTTTGAAAGGATAACATATAAACTTGTTCTGTTCTAAACATTTAAAAGGCAGGGCAACTTTTAAAATTTTAAATATACAGCATTAAGAAAAATTTAAATAAATCTTACAATCTTATAAATTATTACTATTCTTAAAGACTTTTAACAATAATTCTAGGGAGTACAAGAAGATAAGTTACACTATTTATAAACTAATTACTAGCCACAACAATTGTGGGTATAGAAGTACTCAAAGGAAACACTTAACTATTATTATTGTTTTTAACAGCCCTGAAAAATGAAATCCATGTCTGAAAGTTCAAGAATGGAATGTTACACATATTGTTAGCATATACAAAGTTTCCCAAATAAATAGTGTTTTGATCTACACGGCTGGAATAGCACAGTTTATGCCCACAGGGGATTGCAATTATGTTCTAGTACTGTCTTAGCTAACTCTGTAGAATGTTTATCATATTGGATATTGTCTTGGTATTCAGCTATTCTATTTCCAATCATTCTGGAGGTTGCCCCTACATATGAAAACTAGAGACAACTTGTTTTAAGGGAATTTTATAGACTCTTGACATCTCAAGCATGGAATTGCAGTTCTTGTCATTTTATAACAACTTCCATAATGCAGGTTGGGGTTTGATGGTAAGGAAGAAGCCATGCTTTGTAAAGATATGGGTGAGGTGTAAGATTACATGCCCAAGGAAAACTTTGGATGGATATCCATGTGCATATGCTATCAGACTTAACTGCTATGGTAGAGATTGGGAATAATGCTTTTGTAACTCTTGCTTTAATGTGGTCAAATTTTCCTGATGTATAACCTGCATTCCTAAGCACAATGCTAACTATCTCTAATTCTTTGTTGACTAGATGTTGTGTGGAGGGGTACAGAAGGGCCTACACAGTGCCGGCCCGAGGCAAGTTTTAGGATGGAGCGAGATCCTATTATGTTGCCCCCTTGGTTGCCCCTAATTTATACCCTTTAATTTTCTTTACCACTGAGGTGCCCCCTAGGACTTAGCGCCTGGAGCGGCTGCTCTGATCGCACTGTAATATGTAGGCTCTGGGCCTACATATTACAGTGATGATGGGAATGTTTTCATATTGTGGAGGTTGAAAGGAATTGGTGGGGATGATCATGGGAAGCAAGTTGAATTTATGATACACTCCAAAACTGAGGCCCATGAGGGTCCTATGTTTGAGCAATCTAAAAAGGGGATAGAGTTATTGTTACATTCTTCTTTGATGGCTATTGAGGGATAGCAACATGATAAATGATGTACAAAGGATTATAACTCTTCCAGACTAATAGGGCATTCTCTACATACTGTATGTAGAAAACAGGATAACAAGTTGTAAGGGGTGTGGTAAACATCTATATCTCATATTAAGCTTTACTAAGATGGCTAATAAAACAGATCCTATGGGTATGCCTTGTTTTTTCAGATAGCAATGTATTAAACTGAAAGTAATTATGTTGGGTTACTAGGTGGAGTGTTTCCTGAATCGCTAGACTTGATATACAGTACAGAGTTGTTCCTGAGGAGTAGGGTATCTTGATTTCCTTGAATGTGAGAACAGAAAGATATAAAGTGATCATATTGATTATGTAGAAGCAGTATGAAAAAGGTGGTAAATGTCCAATTTCCTTTTGTATGTGTGAACAGAAGTTAAACTCAGAGACCAATGTTGACAATAATTTAGCTGATTCTTTTTCTAAGTGGAATTTGTCATTTTATTTACAAATGGTCTTAGTGACCAGTCTTGCTTATGAATCTTGGCTTGAAAGAAGAGTCTTGGGTACACTGTAGTGCTGATCCTGGTAACGCAGCTTTTAAACAGCTGCTTGATGAGCCTTTTTATTTTTTAAAGGCCATTTGCATCTTAAACAAATAAGAAGGCTCCTTAGTTAACAAAACCAATCCAAACTATTCCAGGAAGAGATTTATTCTTGTAAGAAAGTCTGAGTTCTTGCAAATAACAAATTGCCAATGCTTGTCTGCAACTAACAACTGAAAAAATCATTTGACCATCTGGATCTTTTTAGAAGATGCTTTAGGAATGGAATAATGTGCTGCTATGTAGATTTCCACAAGGAAGTTCAGTCCACCTCTAGAGTGATCTGAACTTCCTTGTGGAATGGCCTTTATAGTGGCAATAATCAAAGGTATTATATCTTTTACCCCCATTCTTTAGTTTAAGTACATACTTGGACCTTGCAATAAAACTTATTCTGCATAGTCTGGAACCATGAGATATGTATAATTCAAGAAGAGGACTACTGGTGGGGGTTCATGCTTCTTCCTAGAAGCACCCATGATTTAGTTAAACTTTATTTTAATTTATTTAAAATTTAAAATGTTATTCTTGTTCAGTTTTAAATGTTTAAAAAAAATGTTTATACTTTATCCTTTCAAATTTATAACATGTATTGCATCTGTCAGAGATTCAAAGCAGTTTTGAATCTTTTGTGTTCTATGTCAGAACTTACTTGCTTGAAGAGAACAGTAATACACTGTCAAAATTACTTGTGTGAATTTTGTACAATTAACTCTGTATAATGCCAAAAGACAGTTGCATTTTCCTTATTTTTGCTTTTTGATTTTGGTATGAAGTACTTTGAATTCTTATTAAAACATATTCTATCTATTTAGTAGAATGATAAAGAAAAAATTTTGATATAATAATGAAATATTATAATCAAATGATTCTCAAATACTCTTAGTTGTTTATTGATATATTCTCAGTTTTATATGCAAAATATTAAAGTTTTATATAAGTGAAATATCAGATACAAAACTGAAAACTAATAGTATTTCAACAGTTTAATAACCTTAGTTTTTTGTTTCTATTGAGTCTTCATAATAGAGTTGATGATTGCAGCTGGTCATAGAGCTTGAAGTTGTTAAATTAGATTAATTGCTATGTGGCTTGCATTTCAATCACACTTAATTGTTATTGCTAGTAGAGTTCTGCCATCACTCATCTGTGAAATTACATTTTCATAAATATCTTAATTGAATTTATTTAGAATCAAAAATTATTTTAAGCTTTTTATTAATTTTAATTTATAAAATAAATAAATAAGATATAGTTTGTTACTGGTAAGCATATATGAATTTAATCATCATTAAAAAGAAAAACATTAACTATACATTTTAGTACTCAATATTTTAGTTTTTAATAATAGTAATTTGTAGTATTGAAATCAAATTTATTTTTTATTGTATTGAATATCTTTCTAATTTGTATTTATGAATTAATATATTTTCTTATAAATTCTTTAATGATGCAATAATTAATGAAAAATATAATAAGTTATAATAATTAATAAAATTTATGAAATTTGCAGTAGATGTAAATAATAGTTAATGGCATTCAATCTATATTTTAACAATTTATTAGTTAAGAGTAAACAGACATATAAATTCTCCATTAGGCAAATTATATTAAAATATTTGTGAAAAGCTTTCTAAAATCTATATGAAAGAATTCATCTGATAAATAATGATTTTTATTTGTATAACAGGCAAGAGATATTTTCAAAAAATCAAATTCTGCTGAGCAGAATCAGAATTTATAAATTTATAATTTAATATTTAATTAATTTTAAAAGTTTAAAAATGTTTTATTTTACTTAGCAAAATCTGTAATATTTTGTATTGATATAAAATCTTATCAATACATATCAAATTTTTTGTTTTGTTATAAGGATCAATGTTTTAAAAATTTAATTATTGATCTAGTTCTTATAAAATTCATATAGATCAATTTTTGTTTATCTGTATTTTAAAAATTCATTTTAAAAACTGTATTAATTTTTTTTTATTACATTCTTATTGATTTTTTAGTTTCAATATTTTTGTTTACCCTATTAAGTATGGAATATTCTTTCATTTTTAGGTAAAAGCTACAGATCAAGATAAAGGTCATAATGGTCAAGTTAGGTATTCAATTGTCCAACAGCCAAATCAAAAAGGAACTAAATTCATGATTGATGAAGTTACTGGGGAAATCAGAACAAATAAGGTAATATTATGATTATATTACTGCAATAAATCCCCATTTATCCAGATCAAATGGGACCACACTTGATCTGGATTAACAAAAATCCAGATAAATTGAAATTAGTGGGGTATTGAAATTAAAGTCTAAAATATTCCATACTAAAAATACTTTTTAAAGAACTTACATGCTTTACTGACTTCAAAACAATAAGAACAATAATTTCTTAGTATATAAAAATAGTATGTGCAGGTATTTTTATCCTTGCAAATGTGAGATTTTTATATAGATACATATTAAAGTCATAAATAATGTTTCAGTGATCTCACAAACATTTCAAAAAATAATTTTTTTCACAAAATATGTAAAATTTAAAAAAATGACTATACAAACCCATTAAGATATCTGGAAATTTAGACTGAAGGATCTGGATAAACATGATTTGATTTTAAAAATCACATAAGAAAATATTTGTTTTATTATCTTTACTATTTATTTAATTTACAGAAATTTATATTCTATTTTATTTTTTAAATTTTACAATTTTGTGCAATGTAATAAATAAATATTAATAACTATTTTAATAGTAAAGTCTATTGTTACTTAGAAAAGAATATCCTATATAAATTTTCAATAGAAAATAAATAAAAATGAGAATTTTTTAACATTTACATTTTGAATATATTAAATATTTGAAAAAAGATAAAAATCATTCATGAAAAAGGTAAATTGTTATACTAAGTTGTGTAAATGTTATATTAAAAAAAATAGTTTTTTGAAATTGGGAATTGTGTACTATTTATAGGCATGTATATAATTGCTATATTTCAATTGATTCAAATTAACTAAATTTAAATCATATAGATAAAATGAAACTTCAAAATTTATAAAATTTCAAATTTTGTTTTAATAGATACTAAAGTTTATTTATCTAAATAAATAAGTAGTATATTGACGATAAAAATGCTGAGTATATATTCAGTATTTAAGACTTTTATCTTTAAAAGAATTTTTGTCATTATATTTATAAATCTCTATTAAAACAGAATTTTCATCCTATTTGATTATATAATTATATAATGAATTGTTATTCATTAAAAATGAATATATGAGAAAATTTCAGATATTTTACACAATATTTTCTATGTAAGTTTACATTGTTTTTATTTTTTAAAAATAAAGATTGTTTTGAAAATTGAAAATAAAAATTGAAAATAATTAATTTTCAATTTTTCAAATATATTATTTAACTCAACATTTATTATATTTATTTTAGTTACAATAATTTATCATTTTTTTGCAATCTTTTGAAAACTAATTTATATAAACTAAATTTTATAATTTTTATGTACTAACTAATTTTCAAATTTATAAAACATTTTATTATGATGTGTAAATATGATAAATTTGTGTATAAAGTAAATAGTATTATCTATTTTAGTATGTTTTTCTTAGGATGAAAAATAAATTTCTAGTAAACATACATACATAATTTATTAAAAGTCACAATACTACAATATTAAAAGTCATTCAAATAATGAATAAAAATGCATTAATTAATTAATAAATATTTTCAATATGAGAATAGATTTCTCCTCACAAATCTTAACTTCTTTTAGGTGTAAGACATCTTTTAAATTAAATTTGATATTTTTAATATTTTTTTGATTAAGTATTAATTTTAAAAGTTTTATATTAGTAATTTTAAATTCTGAAGAGAAAATTATTCTGACTGGAAATATTTAATAAATCAACTATAAGACTTCTATAAGAAAGGTGCATTTTCTGAAGTTGAAAAATATTTTAATTAATAATACTGTATATGAATTATACTAACATTTTTCCTGAGAAGTTCGTCATCAAATGATTAAAAATTTCAGACCATATTTTTGTATTTTATTTTAATAATAATGAAATTTTAATATTATTAGATTTCAATATTAATGGCATTATTATTTTTTGATATTTCATTTGTTTATTGTTCATTGAGTTGTTTCTTTATCTTTTCCTATGTTATAAATTATTAAATGTGGAGAAATGTAATTATTAAATGGTTATTTTTTAAATATTTAAGCTTTTAATGCATTAATATGAGTATTTGTTTGAAGTAAACTTTGTTTTGTAATAATGTAAATAAAATCTGTTATATTAAGTTTTATATTACGTATTAAATTTTATTTAAAACTGTATTGTTAACATTTTTTTCAAAATTTACTTAGAAGTGAAATTTTAAATATGAAAATATTATTTGCTATCTAATTCTGTTTGTTTTGTGTATTCTTTAGAAAAGCTGTTTAATAATTAATGTGATTATATTTTTTAGCTTTATGATATTACTTTTAAAAGTTAAAGTCAATATTTAAGTAATTCTTTTACATTATTGCAGTACTCATTTTATAATTAATCTATCTATTAATATATATACACATATTGTTTTACAACTTTCTTTTTAAATTATATAAACATTTAATTTTTAGTTTTTGAGTAATTCATATTTTATTTACTTAAGATACTAAACGTGAAAAATTGTGAAAAAAAATTTGAAAAATTTCCATGTTAATAATTTATTTTTTAACTTATTTCTTTCATTTTTGTACATAATAAATTATTTCTATTATAATTAAAAATAATTTCTTTGCTGATGGAAAAAAAGAATTTTCTTTAACAAAGGATATGTAATTGAAAAATTTAAATTTCTGAGCACTCTAGAGTGTGTCAGTATTTTAAATAAGTATAAAAGTAATTAGTGTTATGAAATAAGATAACTTTAATTTATACTTAAGAATTTTATTTTTAAGATTTATACTTTAAACATTTTCTCTTAATCCTGGTTTTGGTATCTTCAGGCATATTTTATAAGAGGCATTAGAAATGCAGAATTTGAATTAACATTCAATTACAGACGAATAGAATGAAATTACAAATTTAAATAATTACACTTTTAGTTAATATGTATTAAATACAATAGAACATCTAATTTGCTGCAAACAATTTCACAGTTTCTATTTTTGGATTATAAGAGAGAAGTTTTATTTTAATAAAATAAATAAAGTATTTGTTATGGAAACATACTAGCATATGTGTGGTAGTAATTTATATTGTTCTAATTAAAATATAAATTAAGATTACATTCCATTCAGTTAATTCAAATTATATTTTCTTATTTATATAATATTTTTTTATTTTTAACATTTAAGAAATTCATCAGTATAGATACTGATGAATTTCTTATTTTTTAATTATGCATTAACAAATAATTTTATGAATTATTTTATAACTTGAGGGATTCTTCATGTGAATAGGAAATATATAGTAAACATGAAAAGAACACATATCACATCTGCTCCAAGAAAAAAAGATACAGTAATGAAGTTTTTTACATCTTTGCTGGATTGAATATCTGTTGATATGATTGAAAGCCCTTAAACTGATTGAATTGTGTGTTATCTAGATAAAGCTATTCAACAGAGATCTATTTGAGAAATCATTGGTTTTTATTATCTCAAATAGGTAAACTTTCTTGTGAAAACACTACTCTAACAGAATAGTTGACTTATTTTCTGAGATAACAATAAGCTTAAATATTTTAAAATTAAAAAATAAATTTTTTAAACAAATAATCTTTGATTAAGAATATTCGTTTCTTTGTGTTATTCTACAGTTAAGACTTATTTAAAAACAATGTGGTGTAGTTGGTAAGCAAAAAGTCCAACTCTGACTCCAGCAAATTTGCATCATGTGACTTCAACTCTGACCTTACCCTTTATTAACATGTTATACTATGATTTCTTTTATAAGGAAGAAACCACTGAGTATTCAACTATTTTTATGTAAAATTTCTATATAAAAAGTTGTACTAAAACTTATGGTGAGAATCAAAAAATGAATATAACAAATTTACCTTGGAAAAACTTTATAGTATATAAAGAAACACACTACATCTTAATAGCTGAATGAATTATACTTTTATTAGTTAATTATGAAAAATTTATTTAAATTTAATTATTTTCAAGAAAATAAACTTAAATACAATAAAATGCAAAAAATAACAATCTGATGAATGATATGAAAAATCAATCATCTTGAACTGAGGGGTGCAATTGGCCCCAAGAACTTAAATTAGTGAATAATACTAGCTGAAACAATCCTATTAGTTACATTTTTCAGTTTTCTGTTCCTCTTTTAGTTTGTTGAAGTTAGATTTTGATCTCAGTTATATTTTTTTCATCATTTTCTATTGACTGTTTTAAGATCAAATTATGTTATTGAAGCTATAATAAATAAATAGTCATTACTAATTTAAAGCCAATTGAAGAACAGTGAAAAAATTAATTAGTCTAATTAGTCAAAAAACAATTGATATCTAACAAAAAACATCTGAGATGTAAAAAAGTATTGTACCAAGTAAAAATTATGGCACCCAAAATTAAAGTCAAAATTTTTTTGGGGGCTTTTTTTTGGTAAAGATAAGATAACTTTGGCACTTCAAAACCATATCATAAGTGCTTACGTTCCAGGTGCAAACCCATGACTAACTACAAGTGTTCAGTGGTTTTTATCCACTTGCCCACTGGTGGGCCTTAAATTAATAAAATCTATTTTCTGAAAGTATAGAGCATGTCACATGAGATACACATAACATTTTGCTATGAAATGGCCTTAATGGATTAATATCATTTTGATATCTAAATTTATTGAAGTGTCTGATTTTTAAGAAATTTCTTTAGATACTGATGAATTGAAAAGTACTTTTCTTACTTCTCATTTTACCCACAGTAAACTTTGAGGTCGTAGTCACTGGAGTCAAAAGAATTTAACAACTCCAACTCTGGAAACTTCGACTCCACAGCACTGTTTAAAAATAAAATAAATTGTAAGAAAAGTTAATTGAATCATTTGAAATTTGTTATAAACATAATTAAAGCATTTATTTAATGTAATTGAAAAAGTAGATATTTTAATTTATTTTAAGAAACCAGAAAAATGATTTCTTATAATTATCTTAATTAAACAAAAGAGAAATAAATTTTAAACTTATTATTTTAAATACAGCTATTTTGGATTGTTGTTATTTTTCCATTTTTCTTAAATGCATAACAAATAAAAAATTCAAATATGTTTCCAAAAGGAATGAAACTCTTAAGTTTAAAAATATTCATCTTCAATTTGCTTTTTTTAAAAATGTAATTGCTTAAAAATTTATAAAAATGGTTGAAAAAAATTCTTTTAAGAAATAAAAGATATTTGTAAAATAAGGAAATAAGACTTTTATTTTAACTATTTGGTTCCTTCAAATGAAACATAAACTATAAGTGGCAACATTGATAGTATTTAGGGAGAGTAGGGCACCACTATACAAGTGGAGGGTTATTTCTCTACTGCAGGACACTATTTTTAGATTCTTTGGGTCTTGCAGTGAGTGTACTGTATCTGTAAATCCTTACATGTACAATAAATCACATATTTGCATTGGACATCTGCGTTTGAGTCTCTTTCATTTGAAGGAGCAAATATTTATATATAGTAGTTTATCTAAACAGAAAACAGATCTGAAAAATTTGTATTAAAAAATTATATAAGATACAGTATAGTTCAGGACTATTATAATACTGCTAATAAATTTAAATTTTTTAATATTTGAAATTTGATTAAACAGAAAATATTTATTATAAAATAATTTTGCATTTTAATACTTATAAAATTTATTTACAGGAAAATAATTAATGTTTCAAGTGTTATAAATACAGTATTTGATTAATTAAAAAATAATTTATAAACAGGTATTTGATCGTGAAGGTGATGATGGTCGATTTGTTAGTGTAACTGTTAAAGCAACAGATCGAGGTAATCCTCCATTAGAAGGTGTGTGTTCCTTCAAAGTAGAAATCACAGACATCAATGACAATCCACCACTATTTGACCGACAAGAATACAGAGAAAATGTGAAACAAGATACTCCTAAAGGGACCAATATTCTTCGTGTTTCTGCTTCAGATGAAGATGCAGATAATAATGGAGCTATAATTTATAACCTTACAGCACCTTATGATCCATCTGATCTTGAATACTTTGAAATAAATCCTGATTCTGGTTGGGTTAGTTTGAAAAAAGCATTAGATGTAAGTATTATTTTAGTATAATCATGCATTACTTTTTATTAATTTTGTCAATGATTCTTATAAAAAAAAAGAAGTCTTAATATTATACATATTATAACAACAGAAAACTTGAATTAAATGTAAATTTTAACAGTTGACATAGTTTGTTCATTTTCATTTAGTTAAAATTTGTCTTGGAATACCTGAAGAAGATAATTTGTTCACAAAAGCAATTAAATTTATACAAGGTCTGTTCAAAAAGTATTGGAACTTTTTTTTTTCCGCATAAACCAATGATGCGCGAGAGGCCTCCTTCGGTGGAGTTGTGGAAGGGATAGTCATGCACAGCCCTGAATTTTTTCCTGCCTACAGGAAGCGTCAGTCGTTGTCAATCAGCCTATGAGTGAGGTCATGTAGTGCGCTCTCGTCAGATTCCACTAAGCTGGAAAATGACTGAACAATGTGAGCAGCAATATTACATCAAATTTTGCCAAAAACCTTGGCGATACCCTAGCGTAAACCATTCGCAAGATTCAGCAGGCTTTCGGGGACGATCCTCAAGGCCAAAAAAAGCGCGGCATGTCCGTAGCAATATCAAAGGTCATGTTGACAGTTTTTTTCGACTCTCGTGGAATGGTGTGTCGTGAGTACGCACCACAAGGCCAAACCATCGCAAAGGAGTACTACCAGGAGGTCCTTCGTCGTCTTTCCGATACAATGCGATGCAAACGACCGGATCTGTGGTCGATCAAAACTTGGCAGCTCCATCGTGATAACGCATCCGCCCATTCTGCGCATCTGATTCGGGCTTTTGTCGTCAAACATAACACTCCTGTGGTTCGTCACGTTCCGTACTCTCCCCACAAGGCTCCATGTGACTTTTGGCTATTTTTCAAGCTGAAAATGCCACTAAAAGGAACCTGAATTTAGTCGAGAGAAGACATCGTGCGGAATCTGACGGACCGGGTGATGGCCATTCCAAAAGATGCGTTCCAGCAATGGCAGGAATGCTGGGAGAAGTGTATACACTACCAAGGAGACTACTTTGAAGGGGATTAGGGTTTTGTACCTCAAAATCAATAAATGTATTTTTGCCGACCAAAGGTCCGATACTTTTTGAACAGACCTCATATTTATTCTTAATAAAAATAAAATATAATTAAATCTTAAAAAACTGAAATTTTTCTGCATTAATAAATAAATCCCTTTGGTATGCAGAGAAGATATAAAAAATATAAAAAATTTGAAACGTTTAAGTTTTCTTAATAAGTATTGTCTCATATTCACTAAAAATATTAACAAATATACATAATTTGAAGATATTTACACATAAAAACAATAATTTAGTATATCATCAATTGGCAATCAAAAATTCATATCTCCAATAATGGATCAAAAACCACATTTTTGCTTTAATTTTGTTCTTGAATTTATTTGCCCTAGGATATATCATGTGCTAAGGTTATAAACACATAAGTTTTATTATAGTATATTGTATAGTATGTTCTATTTTATTATTAGTTATAGTTATTAATTTATTACTATGCCTAATTTATAAATTAAACTTTATCATACAGTATGTATGTATACATTTTTAAAGTGATACTATCTGTGATTTCAGACATTTACTGGGTACATGTATGGGAGATACAGTTTAAATAAAGCGTTTATGGTTAAACTTAATTCAGTGCCATTTAGAGTAGAACATGGAAAAGGATTGTAGTAAAATTTTGGAATATTCTCAATAGTATACACAAAATAATTAAGTGATTAGTTCCAGTTTAACTACTGATAAAGTTAGTACTATGCAACATAAACTTTTTCTTTTAAATATATTTATAAATTTAAAAAACTTATAGTTTGTATGCTTATTTTAATATAGTTAAAGTCCAGACTTAAACTTTTGCATTGATTTTTATGACAGTGGTACAATGCATAGATTTTACTTCTACACTGAAGTTCCTGATTGAGGATCTTCCTCTTCCTTGCACAAAAAAAACTCAGTGTTAACTGTCAAGATTTCTCTTTCTTTCTTTGAGAATTTCAGAATAAGAACCAATGAATGACATTACACTTCTTTTCACTTTCACTCATTCTGGTATTTAGTTTTGGACATAGTGGGCTAGTTCTGGTCATTCTTACAGAGCTCATCTTTCAGGGTCTTCATGGCTGAAAGCATGGGCTGTAGATTGCTTATTTTCATAAATTTTAAAGGAAGCTATTCATTTTTTTATTTCTCCTCTCCCTTGTCAATTTACATCAAACATGATAGTTTATTTAAAAAATTTTTTAAAGTTTTTTATATTTTCAGTGTTTTGGTTTCAAAACTGATGTTTTTATTAATATATCAACAAGAAAACTTTTTCTTATCCCAGCAATTTAATAATAAATATGACAAATGTTTTTGAACACTTGATTATCTTGCTTCAGGTTCATTATAAAAAGCAAGGTGGTCAAGCTGCTCAAAAACATTTGTCATATTTATTATTGAGTTGCTGGAATAAAGAAAAGATTTTCTTGTTGATATAGTAAATGTTTCCAGTTTGAGTTCTTATGTTAAGTTAATCATTGCAAAATAAACCATTGACAAATGAGTATTATCTGTACACTAAACATTATTGAGTACTTTGGCTTTTATTATTCAAAGAGCTTTCAGATTAAATTAAATATGAAAAATTTGATGTTTGAATGCTGAACAAAATAATTGAAACATATAGTTGAAACTAAAAAACTTACATAGAAATTTTGGCAAACATATCAATTTTTAATAATTTATTTTTAAAAATACTTTCAGCAGATTCTGTTAATTATATCATTCTGTACTTCTAATAAATTCAGCAATTTTCTTAATTTGATTAAAATGGTTTTTGCTACAAATAATGTTTTATCATCTTACAATCAAAATTTGACTCCAACTTCATTCAATTCAAGTTTAAATTTTTCATTTAATTTTAAGTTAGCTTAACATTACATCTTTCCTGATTGCTATTAACAGTTTTTTTGTATCCTATTAATCTTTCCATTGCTCTTATACAATAAAATATTTTGGAACTAATTTTTTAGAGGAATAATATAAATTTTGGTGTAATCATAGATTATGATAAGAGCAAAGTTTTTTTATATGTTTCTTTCCTTTATAAATATTTTTACATATAAGGTGCTTCGCAAAAGTATAGAACAACTGCAAATTTTACTACAGGAAGGTTAGGCATTACATGTATGATGTAGCTATTTTTCTTATATTGTTCAGGATTTATCAAAACATAATTTGTTGAAACTTATAGTTTCCTATATTGCAGCAAACAGCAGAAATTGTAAAAAAAACTGATTTTAAGCACCACAAAAGTAAATGAATGCAAAAAGAATTATATACTACAAAATAGTTTAATTTAGTAATTTATTTGTGCACCTCCTTTACAGATAACATTGAAATACAATTGGCATACTATCAACAAGGATTTTTATGATCGATGTCTCAAAGGAGTTTCAAGCATTGACAATTGCTTGTTTTAAGTATTCAGTGTTGATATATCGATGATTTTGGTCCTAAATTCAGTCAACCAAGATTTCCAAATGTTTTCTATAGGGTTGCAATCAGGACAATGAACTGGCCAATTTGTGTATTTTCAAACCATTGTTTCATGTCTTGTGATACATGGATAGATGCATTGTCCTGTTGAAAAATAAGAGGAATTTTTCTGAATCTATGTTTGTATGGTAGCAATTTGTTCTCCAGAACTTGTTGATAGTTGGCACTGTTCATGTGACAGGTAACAAATGCCAAATCCAATTTTCTCAAAGCAGAAAAAGCACCCCAAACCATAACACTCCCACCACCAAAGTTCCTTTGTGAAAAGTACTTGGGCTTTTTTTGTAAATTATGCCAGTAGAATGCTAAATCATCTGGCCCATCCAAATTAAATTTTTTTTTGTTTGAAAAGATTATCTATATGACAAAAAGGTTGTTATTTCTTGTGATAGCATGATAGGTCTAAACAAAAGTAAAAACTTACTTTATTCCATTGAGTTGCCATGCTTTTCCTAGCAAAATTGAGTCAGGCAGCTTTGTGCTCAGGCTTAAGAGCAGGGGCACTTCTCATTCGAGACCAAACAATGTTGTTGTTGCTGTGTAAAACTCTTCTAATGGTTTTGTGATGTACTTGAATACCTAAATATCCTGGTGACTTAAACCAGTGCTTCTCAAAGCTGTAATTTGTTCTTTTTTAAAGTCTGTTAAATGGGTACCACGAGGCATGATGAAAAAAATACTTTCACACTTCAAACTTGCAAGAAAGATGACAGTTCTATACTTATGTGGCAGTATGTAAATTTACTTCTTTGCTATTCTGCAGTCAGCCACAAATTAGTTTCCTAAAATTATGTTTTTATAAGTTAGGTGCTAAATTGCATGTAAAAAAATCTATATCTATTAGTTCATGTTCTGACCATAAAAGACCAATTTTTTTGAGTGATTTATAGAATCACTCAAAAAAATTAGTGGAGCACCTTATTAAAACTTCTACAGAGATGTAAAACAACCATTTTTGGACATTAATTTCTGTTTCCAATTATAGCTTTTTTGTTAAGTATATCACAAAAAATAAAGCATTACAGTTTTTTACAGAAAGTATTATTTTCAATTTGAGCTGTTTATTTATTCTTCTCTCATTATTTTTGAAGAGCATATCCTTATACATTTTCAATTTTCAAATAGTGTAATTAAGATCATAAAAAAGCTATATTAAATAATGATTTTTCCAAGTGTAAGTTTCAATATTTAAAGAATAAAGTCAAGCAAGTATTGTATTATCATTTAAAGCTAATTTCTGTTGAAATTTTTGTAAAATTTTCAATGGCTTTATTGGTTTTTACAAAATGTGTAACATTATTTATTAAAATTTATGAAATACTTTTCTTTTATCTAGAATTTCTCTACCTCTGTTACATAGAATTTTCTCAAATGACAAGAATTTAAAAGAAAATATGAGAAAGAAGAATCTTAAAAACCAAGTTCTGAAATGCTTTAGTATATATAAGAACAACAAAAAATTCTGGAAAAACAGTTAATAGACCATAAAAAAGATATTAATAAAACATTAAATGTTAGCTAAGTTAACATTAAATGAAGTATTTAAGTTTGAACAATAAAACATTATTTACAGCATAAATCATTTTAATTAAATTAAGAAGATCAACATCAATACAACACTGGATTTATTACAAATATGGAATTACCAGTCTATTTTCTGAAAAAATTATTTTAATATATTTTTAAAAAATTACATAATTTAAATATGTTTAACAATTTTTTCCTGTATTCGAATGTTTGTATTGACTAATTTGAAGACAGTTTGAATAATGAAAGAGAAAATACTCATTAATGGTTTTTTTTTTATTTAAATAATTTATCATCAATAAATCTGTGGATAAGTAATGCTGAAATGAGATGATAATATTTGCTAAATAAATGTTAGTATTTCCAAATAATGTGGCCTTATTGCTACCAATTTAATAGAAATCACAATTTACTAAATTATAGGTATTCATTATTTATTATCTGAATCAGATGGCTACTTTCTTATACAAAGATGTGGAATAATTTGCATCTGCAATGTTTTATAGATGTAAATCATATTACTGCTTTTTTTTTCTAGTGATAAAATTGGAACTAATTTTTTTAGAAAAATTCTTTTACACAATCTTTCAAATTTCATCATAATCATTTCACCATACAGTACTAAGTAGGAAAAATTTATGGGATAATAATGATATATGCTATACACATACAGTATCTTATAATTATTATATATAGTATAAAAATATTATTAACTTTATAAGGGTGTATATATATATATATTATACACATATACAGTGGGTGATCGATTAATGAACATAATCTGTTCCAACACTTTGTTTGCTATCCGAATTGTTCGTTAACCGTTTATCGATTTACCATAGGTTTTAATGGGAATTTAATTAATTCGTCTTGGAGACCCCCAAAAATAAAAAAATATATACTTTCTTACTATGTTTATTTATATGTAATAATAAAAATACATACATACATACACAGTCTTGCATTTTTATTAGTCATGTTTTTTTCGTTTGAAAGGGTTAAAGAATCTGTCTAATGTCGATTGTTTTTTTCTCTTCTTCAGGATTTTTCAGGAAGTAATTAATAGCATTGTAATTGTAAAAATTCCTAAGTCTCAACCTGGTTTGGATGCCATTCTAAGACCGTTGTTCTGACATCTTCCCACTTCTTCAAAAGATCTTTAATAGCAGATATTGGCATTGATCCTCTTTTTCAGAAGAAAGCATATCTCGCCGAGTTTCTTGGCATTATTCTGTCGTCAGATCCATTTCAGGTTCCATTATGAACTCTTCGATGTTCTTTATTTCTCAGATGTGATTTTTGTTACTCCTTTAGCTGCTTGAGTCTTCTTGATTATACAGTATGTTTCTTAAATAAGATTGAACTGCAGCCTTCTGTAGACCTGTTCATGCCATACTGCTCAGTAACATTAGTCATCTTCTATCCACTTTTGCTATTATACTCTCACCTTTCGAAAAAGAAAAACAGTTGCAAAAGTTAACAAGTGCCTACCCAACAGTCTCACGAATACATAAAAGAATTGTTTTGTCAGAAAAATAAAAGACTGGAATTTCAAGGAAGAGTTTCAAAGTTTGGAGGAATACTATCTGATCAGTATATATTGGGTTGAGCGTCAATGTTGACGTCTCCCACGCTCCAAAAAGTTTCAAATTGTTGTCTGAAGACAAGGAAGACCAATCAGTATTCGTTATTTTACATCACTTCTTTTTGTGTTTGCTCTGTGGGGTGTTCGTTATCCGATCATGTGTTCGTTGTCCGAACATAAAAATCTTTCGTGAAAGTGTTCGTTATCCGATTTGTTCGTTAACCGATCACCTACTGTATACACAAATGTATTTCATAACAAAATTTTAATAATTACAAATAATTATTTTAAAATTTATTATATATGCAGTACTTATATAGTTTTTCAATGATATATAAATATTTTACTGTTTTGTAGAGAGCACAATATCATTTGAGAGCAGTAGCTCTAGATAAAGGAATACCACAGCATAGGGCAACTGTAGAAGTCATTATTGATGTAGTAGATCGAGCAAATAATCCACCAATTTGGGATCAACCAGTTTATGGACCAATTTTTATCAAAGAACATTTAGAAGTTGGCCAAAGAGTTATATCTATTAAAGCCAGGTAAAAGAATTTTATTGCATATACTTCAGTATTCACATAAAAATTTTAAAAAAGATCTTTTATATATTTGATGGTAATTACTATTTTAATGTTTATCATGATACACTTTTTTGTTTAAAAAGACAAATGTTAAATTTAGCAGAATTGGCTTTTTACAACCATACCAGTAATCATAACTGATCATTATTAATAAAATTATTTCAGAATGATGCATGTGAACATTTGGTAACAAATAAAATACATGCTTTTTAAATTACTTATTCCTATCTAGCTATACAATTCTACATTTTAACTTGATAGATGATCAAATTTTTATCATTAATAAATATAATGTAATTCAGTTTCTTCTCAAAAATCATAGGTGTTCTGTAAATGAAAAGTATACTTCCATTTAGTGTAATTTTAACTTTTGTAAAATTAAATTTGATAAAATTAAAATTGAAAACTTTATAATTACAAATTTCATTTGATTTTAAAAATTTATATTCATCAAATAATAAATTTAAAGATAATTTTCCAAAATAATTCATTTTTATTTAGTAGTGTTACCAATTTTAAAAACTGAAATAGGACGTAAATAAAGATTACAAAATATGCATTTTATTGTATTGAAAATTTATTGTTATTTATGTAATTTAATCACATTACAATATATGTATGTATATAATATCTTTTGTATGAATATGATCTAAGTTGCACTGTCTACACATTTTGTTAGCTCGTAGTGCAGACATATAAATAGTAACTACATAGTAAATAAAAAAAAATATTAAAACTAACATATACATTTATTTACACTTATGCTTATATAACCATATTCAAATCATTGTATAGATTACATGTGCATTTTCTATAATTTCCAAAATTGACGTTTAGGCATAAATGTAGGACATAGGATATAGGTGTGATTATAGAACTGCTCTACCAAAAGTAAAACATATGGCAACTCTGTTTAATATTGATTGTTTTATTGAGTTAGTGAATTGAAATGGATAAAGATTTTGAATGAAATGATATTTAGTCAACTTTCTGTTTACTTAACATTAGCTGTTTTATAGAATTGCAGAGGATTAAACTGGATGACTAAAATAGAATAATAATAGCCTTTAATCCAATAATTAATTATAATTAAATAACATTTAAATGTTGCTAAAAATGTTATTTAATCCTAAGTAGTTTAGGCAAAGTAAGTAGCAAATGGTGCAACTATACTAAAATAATGATAAATTCAAAATATTAGACAAGTTTATATTATGCATAATTAAATTAATACTGTAAAACCAGTTTTGTAAATACTGTAGAAATCATTTATAGTTCAAAATAAATTGCAATTTATATATCCCAAACTTGCAACTAAAAATAATTACTTAAAACTTGCATGTAGATGAGGAATTCTATTTTCTGGAATATCAAATGTATTTTTAGTGGTAATAATACATACATACAAAACNTTGTTTTAGATGAATTATGCTGGAAAAATCTTCCAGAAAATTAAAATAATGTAATGAAAACAAATTAGTATTGATGTGACTAAAACATTTGTTATTTAATTATAATTAATTGTTGAATTAAAAATTATTCTATTAATTGTTTCTTAGAATTCAAATGTTATGTCCCTACAGGCATCTATTTTTTTCTCTTTGTGTAATCTATAATCACTTTATAAATTCATAGCTGAAAAATTACAAATGTTGTGATTGTAACAAAGAACAATACTCCAAGGAGTTGTCTACTCCATTGTAATTAAATCAACTTTATGTTTAAACTTTTATCAAGAAGTTCTAAAGCAAAGAGAATTTAGTGTATGAAAGATCTGTTTTTTAATTACAGAACTTACATCTAAATAAATAAACAAAACTTCAGAAAACTTAATTTTAAATCTAAATAAATATTTTTTTTTATCAAGAAAGCTAATAATTTATAAAATTATTAAACATAGAAAATATTTTTTTTCTAATAACTTTATATGATCTTTATATGACAAATTATTAATCTCTAATGATAAAAAAATATTTAATAACTTAAAAAATTAGTGTTAAGCTTTTTTTATTTTATAGATGTAGATTTTGATGATGACTGAAAATATTAAAAATACTAAATTCTCTTTGTTTTATGACTTTTTCCTATAATTATAAAATTTATGTTTACACAAAATACATAAATTTTATCCTCTATTATAAATTTTCTTAAGATTTGGATACAGAAACTCAATTTCTTAATATTATATGGAATATTATTATTATAATCTTTATTAGCAAAAAGGGATTATCCCTGTTGCAGGGGTTGTACAAATTTAATTTATAAAATTCCTTGATAATAAAGCATTAAATAATATTGTAACATTCAGAAGTTTTTTATACAATAGATTTCATATTAGTTCATTATTAACATAATTAATAATTAAAAACAATATATTATATGGAATATAAGTTTATTATTGAAATTAAATTTTTTAATATATAAACTTTCTAATAAAAATACCATTTTGAACTTGGTACCATATTTAAAATAATAATAAAAAATACCAAATTCTGGAAACCAAAACAAATTTTTTACTCAAGCATTTGTGTTCTTTTAAAAGATTATCATTAGCTTTCAAATTACAAAGTGTGTTAGAACAAATTCAAAATTATTTAAGTTACAAAGTTGTAAAAAGTTTATAAAAAAATTTCAAATTTTTTTCCAACACACTTTGCAATTTTGAAACTGATGATGATCTTTTAAAAGAACAAAAATGCTTCTGAGTAAAAAATTTGTTTTGGTTTCCTAAATTTAGCAATTTGCTTATTATTCTAAACTTTTTAATTTCAAATTTCCAAATGAACAGACTAAACAGAAAAAAATTGTTGTATTTTTAATGGAAATTATTGTTCTGAGAGGTAGTCATTAAATGTTCTTGTGAATGCTATTGTAATTAAATGAAGGAAACAAAGAAAAAAAATTAAAGGTCAAAATTTATTTGCCTACATTTCCAGAATACTTTCGTTTTAATGTTAGATTTATCAAAGCCTAAATCAAATGTCTTTAAAGAATTGTTAGAAGAATAACTTATTTTGAATTAAAGATTGTTATGAATCAGATTTGAGGTTTTTAAAATTGTGGATACTACAAATATTTGTGGAAAAATTGTGGTTTCTTCAGTTATCATGACATCTCTCCTTTATTCTTAAGCAAATGTTTTATGGAATGATTTTAAGGTAATTATACCAGATTTAGAATTTTTATTCTAAAGATGGTAGAATATTATTTGTAGGATTACATATAGCATAGTCTAAAGATTATAAAAAAAAAATATAAGAATATCTTCTTATATTCTTAAAGGCTAATTGTTAAACTCAGGATTTATTTGTTAACAAATATTTTATAATACACAGCTGTTAGCAGATAGTTGTCATATATTTGAATATGTTTGAGCCAAAGAAAACACTTGTAGGAAAACTAGAAACAAATATACCAATCACACTACACCTTACACACTTTTCCAGCACTAGTTTACTGAAAACAAACGTTTTTGATTCCTTTCAGAGGTCTGCCTCAAGTTAAAAACATATTAAAATACAAATTAAAAGACTGAGTTTTACTAGTAGAACTATAATCACTATTTTTAAATTTAAAAAAATTCAAAAAACAAGCGATTTAGTTATTTTAAACGTTTTACTAACAAATTATTTACATATTTTTAAAAACATTAAAATAAATAAAAATAAAATAAAATAATTATACATGTTATTAACAAAAATTTTTTAAGTTGAGCTTATGTCATTCTCTTGGTTATCAACTAGAGACTGCCATGCTTTAGATAACATTTCTTTCTCCTTGAAATTAATGCTGACCAGGCTAATCCTTGAAATTAGCCTGGTTTCAACATGCTTACATCCCTAGTTTGCTCGAAAACTAGGGGTGTAAGCATGAATATCTTGCTGATACAAGCTATATCAATTGATAAATGATGTGAATAAACATTGTCAAATCTTCTTTAATTATTTTTTTTTCTGTAAGTTTCTTTACAGAAGTCATCTGCTTCATTTTGTGTAAAAAATTCTTGTCAAAGTATATTAAAAAATATATTTGCTGGTTTAATTATAAAGGTTTGTTAGTGCTATAAACGATTTTAGATTAAATTCAGATTATAGTTTGGATAGCCATTTAATTTTTTGTTGATAAACAATTACATTAACAGTAATAATTTGTAACTTGATGAGAAATTGTATTAAATTAATGTAAATGATGAACAGAAATGCTAAAAAGAGCTAAAGTAATATTTTATATATTTTACTTAAAGATATGAAATATCACAAGAGAAACACATGACATAGCACAGAATAATCTTGAATGATAAGTTTTCTGTCATTATCAAAATGATCCTTAATTATTCTTGTTAATAAACACTTGAGAATCTTTAGGTAATCTGTGGCTTTATGTTTTTTTTAAAGTATAAATAAATAATATTGTAACAGGAAATTCATCCACATAACACTTGGCTTAGCTGGATACTTCACAAGGCTTCAAGAATATTCAGGATAATAATTTTCAGAATTACAACATTAGACATACAGAAATTTATCTGAGCCATGTTAATTAAATTTTGATTTATTTGAAAAATTGTATTTTTATGAAAACACACAAATATACCCAAAACCAATAAAAGAAGTAAAATTATTTAATGATATAAATGTTTACAAACATGCAAAATGAAAACATTTGTTAGCATTTGTTTTTTTGCATTACATATAACCAGTTTTTAAAGAAGTAAATTGTATTTTTATTTCTTCAATCATCAATAATCTATCCTTAATATATTTTTGTAGATATGAGATGAGTTATCTTTATATGTTTTATCTGAAATAAGTTTTTAGGCTTTTCTGCATATCAATCTAAAACATAAATGAATGGTTTAAAGATTTGTTTCAAATTTTTTTGCCTTTTATTTTTATGATTGGAGATTAATGAGGATTACTTTGGAATTTCTTGGAAGAAAACTTTCTTCAGAAGTGTATCTTATACTACAATAGATAATTTTATTGTATCTCTGTTTTTCTGTCACTATTTGTATTCAGCTCACTTTCATTTTTGAATAATCTTACTACAGTTTATTGATTAAAGCAAACTCTTAAGATTTTTATGAATAATAATTTTCAGGATAGAAAACAGTTATACATCCTATGTTACTATTTCTGTAAGTGATTTATTTCAAAATTTTCATTTCCACTCTTTCCTTATATTTTCATAACACATTATAATACACAAAGAAATGCAATTATATGCTTATCAACAGTATATTAAATGTATTAATGTACACTAATAAAAATTGCTATTTTTTACTCTTTATGTACATTAGACAGTTGATATTATATAATACTAGCAGATAAGCCCGGCGTTGCTTGGGCAAAAAGTAACGATAGTGAAGATTAAGATTATTACATTACAGTCAATCTTACCCGTTTTCACAGAATGCAAGAATTAGGTTTCCCTGTTTCCAGACTAATTAGAAAATTTTTAAGTGGGTCTAAAATTATGTTCGATTTAACGCAAAAAACTGCATCTGCATCTGTAAATCTTGCACGCTGCTTTCTCTTAACACTTCCATTGTTGAAGCCTTAATCCTGTCCCTTTCCCTGTGGGGGGTGGGAAATTTCAAAAAATTCCTTGTTAGTGTGTGTTCTCGTGACATACCCTAACTGTGTACCAAATTTCAAGTTTCAACTCCTAATTGTGCTGAAATGCTCACGATGAAATGCTCGTATACATGTGCGCCATCTATCGTAGGATAAATGTACTATGCTAGAAACCTTTGCGGGAGTGTATTAAACAACTTCCCAAAGTTTCATGGCAATTGGATAAATGGTGTAGTAATGCATGAAAGACAGACAGTCATACATTCATTTTTATATATATAGATAAATTAGTTTGGCCTTTTTGTGCTCTCTAAGTGGTAAAGGGCCTAAAACCACAATATATATATATGTATATATGTATTCCTTTACAGTATATATTCTTTTGAAGGAAAACTCTAGACTCTTGATTATGATGCAATAACAACTGTTATGGTATTATATAATTATTTATATTTTATAATTTCTGTAAGTATTCATTTTGAAATTTTAATTTCAAAATGAATACTTACAGAAGACTGAATACTTATAGATACTTACATGAATACTTACAGATACTTACAGCTATATATTTAATAGCAGCATTTTCAGTCCTCATAATAAGTTATATAAAGTTTGACAATTAAATTTTAGAGTAATGTAAATTTAAAATTAAGCAGCATGTTAGAATCAAAACAGCATTTGTTATTGATCAATGTAATCCCATTGGGAAGTCACATATTTTTGCATTTTTCATAGAATATTATAGTATATCTCCAAAATCAAACTGATATTTAAACAAAGTAATTTGAAGATGACATCTGCATCCTCAAATTATTTTGTTTAAATATCAGTTTCATTTTGGAAACAAGTCTGGCAATCTGATTCCTTAAGACTTACTTGAACTATGCCAATTTTGATCTGTCCGTTTTTGTTTATTCTTTCTATATATTCTTTTCAAAAATTTCTTAATTTATTTTACCATATTTGTTTTAATCTTCTCATTGAGAAGATTAAGACAAAAATGGAAAAATGACTTTGATGAATGATGTATGCAGACTCCTACCTTACTTGGGAAAAGAGATTGGTGAAAAACAGAAAATGATTCAGTATAAATTTTGAATTTTAAGTATTGATTTATGAAAAAATAAAGAATTCAAAATATATTGTCCTCAGTTAATATTTAACTGATAACAATACATTTCATCTTTGTTATCCTTGTTGATTATTACATATACATATTATTTTTAATAAATATTATAATAGAGAAAACAATAGATTGCTTATTCTTACATAATCAGAAAAATTAAAAGCATTTGCTTTTCCTTAGAACTTAATGAATGTACATACACTCATTAAGTTTTAAGGAATATATGTAAAAATCCAAAACTTTTATGCCTTTTATGTAGATATTTTCAGGATCCAAAAAGTTTTCAAGAAGAGAAGAATCAAGCATGAAAATATTACTGTTACACAATCAAAATTCTACTGTATCTGTTATTTTGATAGTATTGTAAATGAGATTCTTTTTCATTTTAAATTCATTTTATTTCTTACACTTTAATAAGAATGTTTAAAATTTTAATCAGTTTGGAATACATTGATATAGTTCAGATGCATTAAATTTTTACTACAGAATATATCTTTGTCTTTGTTCTAAATTTTTTCTTTTTGTGAAAACTAAAGAGGTGCATAACTTTAAATGATATATTATTTAATAGAAAAATTAAAGATGTGTTTATTAGATATGAAAACATTTGCTTTATGGTAAATGAGCTCAGAAAATTTTTCCTGAGTATAGCAGTTAAATATTTCAAATTCATCAGTATCTAGTGAATTATTTGGCTCAGATGGCAGATTACACAAGTTATTTAATAATAGATATTTGAATTCTGAAAATTCCTATTTTCCTATTGCAGATAATTTGGTATTATTAAATATAGAAGTTAGTTCTATATTTAATATATTCTCACATTTTAAAAATATCTTAATTATGACTACAGAATGAGACCATGCATTATTATGCATTAGACATTAGCTTTTAATTATTAAAATAAAATTAGCTTTATACTTTTTAAGTAAATTTTTTTTAAAGCTTTTTGAGACTTATATTCAAATTCCAAAATAATATTTTGGAATTTGAATATAAGTCTCAAAAAGCCTTAAAAAATTTACTTAAAACATTTTAAAATATTTAAAATAAAAGTGAAAATAATCACTTTCTTTACAAATATTACAAGCTTCAACTTTAAATTTGAAATGAATAGCTACTAATTAAACACCTAAGAGTATTATAGTTACTTTTATAATATACCTGTTTTTCTCTATTTGTAAACTTTCTGTACAAATAAAACAAGATGATTATACCAAATAATTACAGGACAATAAAAATTAAGTAAAAGTTTAAATAATTTTTAACATAACATTATTATAAGTTTTATGTCTAGTCAATACTCTGAAAAATCCAAATGCACAAAAACTGCACAAAAATTTATGAACCATTTTGATGTCACTTGTTTTGATGCTGTCACCTAGTGTGGTCTGCACCCCTAGTGATATCACTGCTTATAACCATATTCACTGAGTCTCAAAATGAAATTCACATGATCTGAGGTTCAACTGATCTGAGCCATGTCTCATATTGTATTCACTATATTTATTTGATGAAAACTTAACTGATCCTTAAGTCAAATAATTTTGTTAGGATCAACATGATTGGTCAAAACAGATTACGAGGTTTTGCCATGTATAATGCTTTCCATGCTTAAAAGAATAAGCACATAGTTTATTTAGTAACCATAACTATTCTAGTGTGGTGATTTTAGCAACTTTAGTATGGAAAATAAAAAATCTACTGTTTAAAATAATAATTCTTTATAATAAACGTATACAAGACATCTATACCTGCATACCTCAAATTACTATTATTCAAAGAATTATTATTAGAACTGATTTAAAAGTACAGATGCTCCTCAACTTACCATGTTTTGACATATGATATTTCACACATACAATGGCCTATGAAGTGAAAGCACAGAAAAATGGTTAGAATTTGAATTCAAGCTGCTGTACTAATGTGTTAATGATCTTTCTTGAGACTTTTTCTTATATATACCATCTTATATCTTGTGTGTTTTTAGTATAGGGATAATGTTTGCAAAACACTCTGCTGTGTCCGCTATTACTGGTGAGAAGAGGAAGGCTATTACACTACTATTATACTACTGTACTCTCGATGAGAAACTTAATATCTAAGCATGGCTGTTATGGCATTCACTTGTGAGTTTGGACTATCATTGATTTTAATGATAGTCCAAACTCACATTAAGCACTGTACAATCAATATGCAATGTTACATACTGTATAATCTTGCATATAGTGTTTTTTTTTCTGTTTATTTTTTTTTACTTACGATGGGGTTACATTCTGGAAAACACATTGTAAGTCAAGGAGAGACTGTGTAAGATCATCATAGAAAAAAATATCATAACTAATAAATTATTGTTCCTTTGGTGACAAAAAAATTAGTTTTGTTACTTTTAAAGGAAAGTGCATGATTGAGTTTCTCTCATAAACAATGAACTAAATCTCCGTTTAATCCAGAAGACTCCAAAATGGTCAATATCAATCCCCAAAGGTCAATAAACCATTTTTGGGTCAGTTGGGACTTTGAGCTATGATTGGCATTTTAAGCTACCATGTTGAATACAGTTGTTAATGTATTGAAGAACTATTTATAGCTAGACTGAAATTTGTGGTCATTTAGAAGTACCTGCACTTATCTGGGATTTCTGTAGTATTCAGAATACTAGGATAACTATATTTACTGTTGTAGTGCTCCACCACTTATTGGTTGTTGTTAGTAATGTATGTGAATATTATTTGTATAGTTAATATTCTTTGTACTTAGCGTAAGTTTATTATGTCACACTGTATCGGGTTTTCATTGTGTTTGTCGTCCGTTTGGACACGTGTCCTCCTTACTTTGTACCTCCCTCCTTTGTGTGAAACCGGACCTCTGGATTGGCTACCCAAGAGGTCACGTGAGAGTAGCAAGCCAGGGTATAAATAGCAGGTCCACGTGTGAGAAGACACCTTTTTTTTCTTTCCTTTGGAAGAGTTCCATTCATGAGAGTTTTTGATCAGCGCCATCGAGGAAAGTCGGAACCGACCGGAGTGAGAAGGAAGATTCGTTTGAACATCGAGAAAAGGGAGATAGAACCAAATCTCAAGTGTGGTATATACAGAAAGAATAGTGTGGACAGAACAATTAAGGAAGATAGAGTACCCGAGGTATCGATGGAAGCGAAGATTTTCCCCATGTGCGATAGTTGTTGGTCCGATTCCTGATTGT
The DNA here is from genome assembly GCF_000671375.1 of Centruroides sculpturatus. NCBI lineage: Eukaryota > Metazoa > Arthropoda > Arachnida > Scorpiones > Buthidae > Centruroides > Centruroides sculpturatus. The sequence goes on from NW_019384493.1 coordinate 476,928, forward strand.
TTAAGTGCCAGATTTCCAGTGAGTAGACTGTTATGAAAATTCTTTACATGTTATTGTAAATGCGTACGAACCTTGTTATGCTACGCGAATAAGGGAGAAGGAGCGTGAAGGGATGAGGGATATTGTATTCGGGACATGTGACTGTGTAATGAGAATTTTTTTCTGAGAGTTCACATGAGCCCTCAGTGGTTGATCACGGAACCCTTATTGAATAAAGAGATATTTTGTAAGCCGACTAATTGTGTTTGTTAACCTGGTAGGCCTTGTCTAGTCAGAGATCAAATCACTGTCTATAAATTTGTGATATGTTTTACTACTATATTTATATATGGGATTACAGCAATAGAAAATTTTTAAGAAACATATTTTATACTTCATGTGCATTGTATCATAAATAATATACATTAAATTGAGTCTTAATAGAAGACCAAGTTTTAGAAAATACTTTAAAATCCAGTAGGTTTTTGATAGAGACAGTATGGTAATTCTCTGAGACTTATTTTAAATAGAGAATTGAAAATTATTGGTAAATTATTAGCTTTTAACTTTTTGAAGTCTTGTAATTATGAAAATCACATGGTTTATCATGTGACACACTTTGTGCAACATCTCTTTTGATAGGTGTAATGGTGACAACAATAAACAATATTTTAAATTTATTATTTATGGTAAGCTATATATGTTAATTAAACAAGCAGAAGTAATTTTTAGTATTTATTTTAAAATTTACAATTAAAAAATTCACAATAAACAAATTTTTTTATATTTTGCATAAAAACAATGTTACAAATATTTGTTGTTTTAAAAGGCTACATAGTTTTTGACTATATGTTTTTTTCATGTATAATTACTATGCAAGGAACATGTCATTATCATATTTTAACTCTCCCACAAATAGTACATTGTTCTCTTTTCCTTTGTACTTGGTTGTCATTGTTTTGGTTTCTCATCAGCTACCATTTTTCTAACTAATTCTTTTACATTAACAGTCAGCTTTTTAATTTTCATTCTTTCTTGAATGTGGGGCTTCACTAGACCTAAAGCTAAATTTATTTTAGAAAAATTCTCCTTGGTACACTTCTGTATTAATTTATTTTGAATTGAAAAGAGTATCTGTCTATTTATACCTGCAATGCTCACTAGAGCAGTGTTCCGCAACCGGTGTACTGCGGCACACCGGTGTGCCGTCACAAGGTGAAAGGTGTGACGTGAACTTTTACATATTCTATTAATTTCAAGTTTTATTTATATATTTTTATTGCAGTTGTTGTGTTTCTTATGCTTGTATTTCATTCACTGATGAAATAAAATGATGTTAAAGCAATAAACACATATGTCGTCCCAGTACTTACTTATTCTTTTGGAGTTATACATTGGACTCACACAGATCTTAAGCAACTCCAAATGAAAACAAGAACAACACTTACTAAGCATAAACAACGTCATCCTAAATCTGCCATAGAAAGATTAACCCTTCCATGTAAAGATGGCAGATGTGGTCTGATTGATATAGTAAACCTTCACTACAAGAGCACTGCAAGAGTTTTTCTACAAAAGCAAGAAACATCACAGTTACATAAAGAAATAAGTCTAGCAGACTCAGATAAAATCACCATTAAACTTATATTTATATCATATGGACAAGACAGAACATATAAAATGCATAGACACTTAAGCAATCGTGGGTTCAAAAAACACTATGGCAGACATCCCTATGATTTAGCCCAGGATTTTGTTGACAAAACTGCGTCAAATAGCTGGTTAGCTCGGGGATGCCTCTTTTGGGAGATGGAAGGATTCATGATTGCCATACAGGATCAGGCCATAAATACTAAAAACTACACAAAACACATACTGAAAGATATAACACTCACAAATGACACTTGTAGAAAATGTCACATCATGCCAGAAACTATGCAACACATCACTTATGGTTGCAAACTCTTGATACAGACATAATTTACATCGACATAATCAAGTAACAAATACATCAAGAGCTTGCAAAGAAACACAAATTATTAGACATCCATGAACCGTACTACGAATACATTCCACAGACAGTATTGGAAAACAACACGCACAAAATGTACTACGACAGTCATAATCACAGATAAAACAATTTACCACAACAGACCAGACATCACACTCATTGACAAACACAATAAAATCACATACATTATAGACATATCTGTTCCAAACACTCACAACGTACAAAACACATGCAGTAAAAAATCAGCAAGTACATGGAACTTGCCCAGGAAATAAGGCATCTGTGGAGGATAGATAGGGGTGCTTATTGAACTTGTCGTTCTCTCCTCTACAGGTGTCATACCATAAACGCTACACAAAAGCCTGGGAACATTACAATTGAATAGAAATACATACATAACACTACAGAAGGCCACTATATTGAATACATGTCATATTGTTAGGAAATTCTTGAATACAGACACATAATGACACGCTTATTTAATTTTTGTCTTTTTTTTTTTTTTTAAGTTACTATGCTTTCCTTGACTCTGGTCTGGCCTAGACCAGAGTCAAGGAAGGTATAGTAACTTCCTTGACTCTGGTGAGGTACACTAGATGGACAGCCATCGGTGTCCACCTAGTGTAACTCACAAAACTCAACATAATTGAGTTTTGTGGTTTATGGCGTTACGAAATTCTATTAATAGTATCATATCATATACGTTATTGAGAGGAATAACATTTTGGTGTGCCGTGTTCAGTCATGTCGAGTCATAGGTGTGCCATGAGTAGAAAAAGGTTGTGGAACACTGCACTAGAAAATAAAAAATGGCACAAGGTCATTTTTTGGGTGATTCTTGATACTGTGTATGTAGTTTCTGCATATTTGATAAACATTATATGTACTTTCTTACATCATGTTGTAGTCCATGATAATAATAGGTATTCCAGTTTTCTCATTGATTTCTTGTTTTCATGCAAAGTTGAAATTGGGATAATTGCTTTATTTATTTATGGTATATTAACTTTGTATATTTTTGAATTTGAAAATTGAGCTGCCTACTTCTGTTTGCTTGCTAGGCAGAAAATCTTTGGGAATTTCTCTTTTATTTTTTCCTGTGTGTTGAGAAAAGTAATATCATGGCTAAATAAATTCTTTGTTAAAGGGTAGCTTGAATACCAATTATCTGTTGTGAAATTATTTCTTGAACCCTTCATAAAGTCAATAAACTTGTTAACTATATGTTTTGAGAATTTGAAACGTGGAATGGTCCTTCAGGTTGCTTTCCACAACAGATCTCAATATTATTAGTGAAAAATGTCTTAGAATCAGTGAATGCTATACTTAGCTACTATATTGCTTATATGCTGATTAAAATTACTTTAGTTTGAAGTTTATGACTTTAGTTTTTCATTAGTTGTGAGAAATTCACTAGTCAAATAAAACTTTTACAGTTTGCTACAAAACGATCAAGAATAAATCAAGAATATGATAGCAAGTTTGTCAATCTATTTTTGATTAATTCATTTGCTTTTATCATCAAACTGTAAGGTGGCAAGGTGAAAACAAAAACCTTTTCAGTGTCAAAACACTAACAGCTTTACAAATTTCAAAGACACTTCTGTCATCCGTTCATATTTCTCTCAAATTTACTTGCTGCATTTTTACACTCCAAATAGATACAGGAGACTTAGCACAGCCATAATATCTGATCTTGAAATAAGGTTTGTATCTCATTCTTGAGAATAACAGCCAGAAATACAATTATTCATAATTTGTAAATTTGTACAGCTCACAATTTTGTCTATCATAATAGAGCCAACATTTTTTAGGAAAAGTCTATCTCAGTACCATGTTCTGAAAGTAAACCATTCATTGGAAACAGAAAACATTTTTTTAGCAAGCTTTTTGATGGGTTATGACAAACTTGTTCTTCATAGGAAATTTTTTCCATTTGCTCACCTTAACAAGACAATCTTTAGACTTATTCTTTCTACTTTAAATATTCTTTATGTAATAATAAAAATCAAACTTGGGATCACAAATGTCTTTCACATCTGAAACCTCTAATTCTGAATTAGAATTATAATCTCTTTGATATATGAGCTCCAACTCTGAATCAGAGAATTTGCCATGAAATAGCTTTCTTTCATTATCAGAAGTTTCTAGTAGAGCTTTTAAAATTTAGTTTAAATAAGAGTGTATAATGACATTACTTATAGCATTGATTGATGCACAGAAAATGAACAGGAGAGAACTAATGGCTTGGTGCAGTATGTATATACTTGTCTTTGTTGGTTTTGAAAGAAATTAAGACATGAGTTTCTATGGCATAAAGGATTTTCATATTTTCTAGACAGTCAAATTCTAGACAGCATCTGCTTTTCAAAAGATGCTTCAATACTTTAGATGAAGGAAGAATTGTTATGTTTAAAATTATGTAATTATGAGTTAAAATTAGTAAATTATTGATATCATCACATAATCTGAACTCACTTTGGAATAGTCTTTCAAATACATATAACCTACAGGTTATCTGCACAAATTATGGTAGACAAATTTACTTATTTGTAAACTATCTGATTTAGTATTAAATTTTTATTTTTTGAAATTAGTAAGAGATGTAATGCTACAGTCTTCCATATGTTTCTAATGTTTTCTTCAACTATAAGAGACAAATTGCTTTCATTTGTAACTTTAACAAATAAAATTGTTTGATGTAAATAGTGTTGCTAATGTTGCATGCTTGCAATTTTTTTAAACCTTAAATATAAAAAAACCTGCAGAAATATTGCTGCTGTTGTGAAGTTTTTCTGTTTTCATTATTTTTCAATTTAATAGTTTTCATTAGTAATGCTGATAAATTTTTTTTTTAATACTCAGTTATATATTGTTCAAAAAATATATTTTTTGAAGATAAATTACATATAAAAATATGTATATTAATAAGCATAATTAATTTACAATTTTTAATAATAATTGATAAATAAATTTTATGTTAATAAATATAAAATCATAAATTATTTTCTCTACTAACAATGTGTTGAATTCTGAAAACTTTTATTCTGTTTTTCTAATTTATTTTAAAAATATCAATAACTCTGTTCATCACATAATCTAATGAACAGAATTATTGATATTTTTTGTTATTATTTATTATTAAATTATATTTAATTATTAACTATTTATTATTATGAAATTATTAGCATTTAAAAGTCTAAATATTATTAAATAATTAAAGAAAACAAAGTTATTTAAATTTAAAAATTATTGCATTACTTATGGAGGGATATAGATCATAATTAAAAATGATAGAAAAAATTTAAATATTAGATTTAATAAATTAAACTAATCAATCAATCAATCAAAACTTTATTTGTATTAGGCTATTGCCTGTTACAATGGGGTGTTATAATTAATACCTAAACACAGTAAACCACTATTAGTTTTAACATAAAACACAACCAATTTCATCATCTTATACTATTTACATCTTTTCATTAACAATAAATAACATTTAATTATTTTTAGTTCAGTTAGTTTACTTAATTTTAACTCACATGGTTACAACGAATTTTGAGCATAATTATATAGTTTATAAATTGTTACAATCTTTGCTGTATGAAAAAAACCATACATAGAATTTTCTATAATGGAGTTACCTAGAGAGTGAAGATCATAATGGTGTCATAACTCTATAGCCTCTTTACACTTACAAAACTCATGAAATTTTGAGAATTTGTCATTACATCTTTGACAGCCACAATTAGAATATTCGTAAAATTTGTTATTAATTATTTTCGTCTCTTTGTTTAGTCTAAGTTGAATAAAGAATTTTTAATATTAAAGGTTAAGTTTGTATAATAATAGTTATATAATTATAATAATAGTTATATGTTAAATGCTAATAATAATGTTAAATGCTAATAATTTCATAATAATAAATAGTTAATAATTAAATATAATTTAATAATAAATAATAACAAAAAATATCAATAATTCTGTTCATTAGATTATGTGATGAATATCCAGTTAACATATAATAATAGTTATATGTTAACTGGATATTCCAAGATTGTGATATACCACTTCGGCATATTCCACTTATGAAGATCTTCAATATTCCAAGACAAGGAGATTTCTAATACATTTTGAATCAGATGGGCACTTAACTCTTTGCTTATCTCAGATATTTCCATAAACGGTCCAAGATTTTTTTTAATTAGCAATAATAGGCCTCCGGAAGGTCAACCAAATCTCCTTATCATCTATGCTTTGCTGAATAATCTATACTAATATTATAAAGAGGTAATGTTTGTAAGTATGTATGTATGTAAGTTTGTTTGCAGCAGGTAATCTCCAAAACTACTCATCCGATTTCAAAAATTCTTTCACCAATATTTAGAATGGAACCTCAGGGGTGGACATAGGCTGTATATTATTCCATTAAACATTCATATAAATTAAAATATATAATCTAGGTTAAGGCTTTTATGTCCAACAGATGGCGCTACGAGTACGACG